>NC_143014.1:419176406-419332176 GCF_055824585.1 Amblyomma mixtum | reverse complement strand
GTTCCTGGATTGCATAGGACCGCTTGAACCTGGGTCGGCAAGGGGACACCGCTGTGCGCTAAGCATTGTTGATTTGTGTACGAGATGGGCAGAAGTTACACCGCTCAAAAACCTGACAGCCAAAGCTACGTGTCAAGCGTCGATAGAGGTTTTCACTAGGTTTGGGACTCCTGAACTGATTTGCTGTGACCAGGGAACCAAATTTGTGCCCAAATTAACTCAGGAATTCATGCAAAGGCTGGGAGTTTAGATGCGGTTTTCTACTCCAAAACACCCTCAGATTAACGGGATCGTGGAGGGATGGAACGGAACATTTAAGGCTATGCTTCGACATGTTGTACACGATCATCAGCGAGAATGGGACCGTCACGTTCCATGCATGCTTTGGGCCTATAGAGAAGTACCTCATGATGTGACGGGCAGGTCACCATTTGAACTAATGTTTGGACGCACCCCACATGGACCGCTGAGTATCCTCCACAAAACGTGGACTGGTGAGTGGACACCGCCGACGGGACTGAACAAACCGGCTGCCCAATACCTGTCTGAGCTAAGGGAACAGATGAGTGACGCCGCGAAAAGGGTTGACGAAAGGGCAGAAGCCATACAGAAGTCATATGCAGCCAAATACAACCTCAGGGCTAGACCAAAAGAGTTCAGAGAGGGGGATCCAGTCCTCATACTTGAAAGCGGTCAAGTCGGTAAATTGCAGCCGAAGTGGCGCGGACAAGCTGTTATAAAGGAGAGGAAGCGAGATAACAGCTATGTTATTGACACTGACGAAGGAAGCAGATGGGTGCTTGCGAACAGGCTGCGGCCTTACGTAGCACGAACTCAGAATGTAGGGGTTGTTTTTGACTCGGATGACGAGTTTGGTGAGATGTATCAGACTCCACATTGCAAATTGAAGAACCGACCTCTAGGGTTTGAGATCCTGGACGGATCGTTGACGCAGCAACAGAGACATGAGCTGTTTGATGTCATAACTGCTGCATCTGAAGTATTTTCCGAGCGCCCAGGTAGATGTAATGTTGGCTGCCACAAAATAACGCTAGTTCCCAACGCCAAACAAGAAAAATCGCACCTTTATAAGGTACCTTTTGCATTCAGAAAGGTAATAGAGCGTCAGGTAGCGCAACTGCTGGAGTGGGATTTCGTCTATCCTGTTGACAGTGCGTACGCGCATCCAGTGGTGTGCTTAGCCAAAAGGGATGGGTCGGTAAGGATGTGCATTGATTTCCGGAAATTGAATGGCATTACAGAATCAGACAGCTTACCTATGGCCAATATGACCGAGATGCTCTATGAGGTGGCAAGTGCAAGATACATATCGGTACTGGATATGACGCGCGGATAATGGCAGATCGCTTTAGACGAACAGTCGCAGCGCCTTACTGCGTTTGCCACACCTAAGGGCTTGTATGCATGGAAGGTAATGCCGTACGGGTTGCGAAATTCGGCAGCAACTTTTCAACGGATTATGAATGAAATCCTAAAAGAACACTCTTCGTATGCAATGGTATACATTGACGATATAGCCATTTTCTCGGCAAGCTGGGAGGAGCACCTCAAACACCTACGGGTGGTACTAGAGGCTCTGAGAAGGGCAGGCTTAACGGCAAATGCTGGCAAATGCAAATTAGCACAAGGGAAGGTAAAGTACCTTGGCCATGTGGTAGGGTCAGGCAAGCATGCTCCCGACCCAGAGAGTAAGCGCCCTCACTAAATTAAGCGCTCCCAAAACTAAGAAGGAGCTGCGTAGTGTATTGGGTCTGTTTAACTATTACCGTGGGTGTGTACCGGAGTATTCAAAGGTAGTGCCCCCATTGACGGACCTGGCTAACAGGTGAGTCCCGAATACCCTTCCATGGAATGACAAGGCAGAAGAGGCGTTTTGTGAGGTGAAAAGGGTACTGGCATTGTTGCAAGAGCTGGTCGCACCTGATCACATCCAGGAGTTCCTTCTGACAACGGATGCCTCTGAGGTTGCGATAGGAGCATGTCTGTCGCAGTCAGTTGAAGGGGTACAGATGCCAATTGCATTCTTCAGTAAGAAATTAACGCCTGCTCAAACCAAAATGGTCTGCAATTGAAAGGGAAGGTTTTGCGGTCGTGTGGGCACTGGGGAAACTGGATACCTGGTTATTTGGGGTTAAAGTGAAGGTCGCAACAGACCACAACCCGCTCACGTACCTGATCCGTTCAGCGCCCACTAGTGCGCGGTTGATGCGCTGGTCGCTTGCATTGCAGAAGTATGACCTAGAAGTAGTGCATATTAAGGGCTCACTGAACAGGAGTGCTGATGCACTCTCTCGGTTGGAATGCAAGGAAGAGTAGGATTGGAAGGTTAATTTTAAGGCGGAAGCCTTTAATGCTTCATCGTTGTAAGCAGCAGTTGTCGACAGAAATGTCACGCTTTTCAATTGGTCGAAACGCTCGTGACGTCACAGTGCGCGAATTTCAAACGGGGCCAATTGTACTTTGGCTACTAACCATGCAACAAAATTAAAGGGATCGTAAAGTGATGCTCCAAGTAAGTGGGACTGAGTTTAGTTAATTGCTTACTTAACCAATTAGTCTAATTAACCTTTCTAGTCAGAGCAGATAAATAAAAACCGAGTAGGAAATTGGCCGAGCTTGGGAATCGAACCCCGGTCTCCGGAGTGCGAGTCGAGCACGCTACCACTCCGCCATGCCAGCTCAATGGTTTGGAATGAACAAAGGTGCGTCTAGTGAATACGGTGTCTTCGTTCACTCCCATCTTCCTCCCTTCCCGTTACGGCGAGGTTTAGGTGTCCACCGAGATATGAGAGACAGATACATTTCCTTTCCTCAAAAACCAATTTACCGGCGAGCAAGGCGTCTTTGTCCGCGTTTCAGATTGGTCCAAATTGCCGTGCCGTCACCGCGCGCAAATTTTGATGGGTGTGCACCGAAATATGTGAGGCAGTTACTGCACAACTTCCTTTCCTCAAATACAATTTTCATTTTCTTCCTTACGGCCCCTCTTTCTTCTTGCACTCACACTTCTTCCCTTCATGTACGGTGCGGCTCAGGTGTCCACCGAGATGACAGAGAATTACAGCCCCATTTTCTTTCCTCAAAAAAGCGTTGCGTTCAAAGGGCAACGCATCGCGCCAAACGGGTGGTGGCGTTCCTTGGACTCCGTGGCAGCGCTACAAAACGCTGTCGCGTTCCACTCCTAAAGGCGAAGCTTAAGCGTCATTAATTGGCAGTTAATTAATGCACCAACAAAATGTGCAGTGAACAATCGCGTAGCAGAATGCAGCACTCAGGCTTCCGCCTTTCACCACTTTAGCCGCTAAAGTTCCTCGTAATTTTTTTGTTAGGTTGTTTGTTTGTTTCCATGTTTGCTCTTTGAGAAACCACAAACGATGGATCTAAAGGTAGATCTTTGGTATCAGTATGTATATCGGCTGTGTGGTAGTGCTCTGACCATTTAGCTCTCTGCGGCAGTCACAGTGCGCATTGAGGGTTACGGGCTAACATGGCAGATAGCATGTAGGAGAACGGACATGGCAAGTTCTGGAATGTGCGGACTGGTGTCCTAACCTTGTGTGTGTGCGAGTTGAGATAACCGCTGTGTGCGCGTATGTGTGCGTGTTGGTGGACTGATTGGACAGCTGGTGTACATGTGCGTGTATGTGTGTATTTTGTTGTCGGACACCGTGAGTGAACTTTAATGCCCCACTGACATCGAGTTTCCGTGTGACATTCTTGCGTGGGAGGTGTTAAGTTCGCTGAACTTTGTGCGGTGCCATCCAGCCTCCAGCACAGTGCATGGAACCGCGGACGCACGACGGACACCGCGGACGCACGGCGCGACGCGCGTCGGTGGCTGCTGTTGTTGCTGGCGGCGCCGTCGCCAGAACGCTTGTTCTCTCTCCGGTTTGCCACTTTTTAGCACGAAGTGTTCTGCAGTGCAGGTTTGAACGCCTGCAGTCTTGTTTGTTGCTACTGGACGCTGGACCCCCTCAGTGACAGCCTTTCCTTTTTCTTATAATAAGGAACCTTCGACGGTGATTGTTCCCGTGGCATACGTGCGTTTCTCATGCACGTGTGCGGGAGGGGAAACGAAGAGGAAGGCGGAGGTTTGGAACGCGGCGAGTTAAGTGCTTTTTAAGGCGGAAGCCTTTAATGCCTGTTAAGGCAGAAGCCTACGGCGCCCGTAGGCTAATTCCCCCCCTACCGTGTCCGTCTGAAGTCGGGAGGGGTTAGGAATGGCGACAGCGGGTCGCGCGCTTCGGATGCCATCCAAGGCTGCGGGAAAGGCCGCGACCGCTTTGTCGGGGACCAAGGGGTCGGCGACCGTCTCCCATTGAAGAGAGAGATGACCTGTCAAGTGGTGGTGGGGGACAGTAAGGCCGGCGACTTTTGAAACCCCCGAAGCAGTGGACTTGCTGGCGCCTCTGGAGTCGGGCTCTGGCGAGCACTGGGCTCCGCCTACTTGTATGTGCAGTGCCACTGCAGCAGTATTGGTTGGAATTGGGCGAGAGCTGGTTTATTAAAGCCCCGCCCAATTATCGAGGGGATAAAAACCGCTGCAAACAAAGAGCGGGGACGAGCGCGCCGAGTCTCAGTCTCGGCCGCTTTTCTACAGCCCTTTTTTTAAACAGCCCTTTTTGACAGCCTTTCTTTAAACCGCCTTCTTCTTAAGTTCGTTGTGTTTTGGTCTCGTCTTCAATAAATTAGTTTTTTGCTTCAGTTTTGTCGCAAGAAGTTTGGAGTTGCTGCCCCAACCGGCAACGTGTCGCCGGACGAGCGGACGAAGTACCGCTGACCAACGTACGATCAGACTAACCGGCCATATCCGACCTTTCTTTAACTGGTGCCATGACCAGGATGACCAGAGCTGCGAGTTAACTGGTGCCGTGACCAGGATAGTCCGAGCGGCTTTCTGCGAGCGGTTGGAGGCACTACCTTCCGGAAGCCTGACGGGGCAATATCTTGGTGAAGAGTCCCGGGGACCAAGGTCCAAGTGAGCCGATACCCTTGCGAGGGGCCCGGAGCCAAGACTCCACGACAGCGCCAAGGAGCGAGCGAAGCGAGACCGACGGAGCGAAGCGCTGCGACTTCGGCGGCACCTGCGATTGCCGATTTCGTCTGCCGAGAGGACGTGACGGGCCTGCTGCGAGCCCTGGATGCCGGCCAGTCATCTGCGCCTATGGACGCAACCTGCCGCCGCTGCGCAGCAAGTGCCATCATCGACAACCCGACGGCCGAGTGAGTTTCCCCAGTCTCACTTTGCTTGCCTCCGAAGTGCTTGAGCCGCACGGTTAGAGTAACAGGGCACAATGGCCACAGTTGGCTGGTGGAGTGGACATGGCTATGGGTATTGGGATGGCCAGGAGCGGCCTCAAATGTCAGAGGCTGAGCGAGCCAAAGCAAAGGAGAGAAGCGACGCTTATATTCTTGACCTGAAGCGTCAGTTAGCGATAGCCGAAGAGAAGCTACGGCAGGAGAAGAAAAGGATTTTGAAGGAGGAACGCTCACGGAGAGCGGCCAGTGCACTGACGGAGACGTCACAGTTGCCGTCCTACCGTATTGTATGGGACGCTGATCAAACGCTGATCAAAGTAGTGAGTAAAGCGGATAGCAGCAGCGGCATGCAGTCGGTTCCGTTAGAGAGCAGTCAAGAGGAACCTCGGGTTCCTGCAGACAGGGCAGCGATCACTAGCGTCGAGGAGCCGCGAGTTGTGGAGTCAGGCATTATTGTTGACAAAGACCAGGAGTCTTTGAATCCCAAGGTGGAGGTGAGCTCCACGGATGTGCCTGAGAAGAATTCGGCCAGTGATCAGACAGTGCAGGTCGTATTTTCCGAGGCAGGCGAGCATGCTGTTAGTGATACTAATGGCACTGATGAGCGCGACGACGTGGAATGCTCGGCCGGCCGGGTTGCCCAGCGCGACATTTTGTTGCCAGCTGAAGCGGCAGTATGTAAAGCAGGGTGTGGCGAGAGCGGCATGGCTCAGAAAGCATCCGTAGCACAGGCTGTAGCTTCCGAGAAGCCGGAAGAACAGCTGGGTGAGCCAGACTGTTCCGATCCGAGAAACTCGGATTCAGGTAACACCGCAATGAGTATGGCGGTCGATGAAAGGAGTCTGAGCAGTGACGAAGACGCCGAATTCATCTCACTCTCTGAAGGAGACGAAGATACACCGCCGCTGATAGGGTCGAAACGCGACCCATCCTGCAATCTCCTGGCGGGTCTCCGCAGCAGGTGGATCGCAAACCTAGAGGGCAGTTACGATGAATTGGTTGAGCTGGCCATGCCACATTCAAGAGGGCCCTCTAGGCACAAGCACTTAGAGCCTTGTGCGGCGGCTTGTGCACCGTATGCGCATACGGGCGGCGGCTCCACTGCGGTAGGAGATGAGCGACCGCGGAAAGCAGGAAGAATGTGGGGATTGTGCACGCTGCGGCACGTGATGTTTACTATTATGAGAACCGATCAGGGGTTCGATCCTGGTGGCTAGCGACGAATGCCTATGTCCTCAGCCTTAGCCCACTCTGCCACTGCCAGGTCGCATAAAGCGTAAAAATGTTCCTTGGCTCGGGCACACACTGGGGCAGTGGGTGAGAGTGGGGGAACATGGGGGAACGTGGTGGACTGTGAACTCAAGTGCATTGATGTTGGACTCCCATGTTACAAGTGTTTCGACTGTTGTGGTTGCTTGTGAAAAGAAGTTAAGGAGTGTGAGTGTTGATGCATGCATCATGTGGTCTTGAACATGCTCTTTGTGCAGTTGTTAGTAGGACGCAGAAGCGCTCCTTTTTTTATGTTGTTCGTACAGCGCTCAGTTGAGATCCGGGTTTTTTTTTGGTGCTGTTGAGTTTTTTTTTTGTTGTTCACGGCCGAGTCTTTTGTACTTTTGAGCGCTTTGGTATGTTGTGTGTACGGCGAGTGTCCACCCAACATTCTTGGTGGGGAGGTGTTAAGGCAGAAGCCTACGGCGCCCGTAGGCTAATTCCCCCCCTACCGTGTCCGTCTGAAGTCGGGAGGGGTTAGGAATGGCGACAGCGGGTCGCGCGCTTCGGATGCCATCCAAGGCTGCGGGAAACACCGCGACCGCCTTGTCGGGGACCAAGGGGTCGGCGACCGTCTCCCATTGAAGAGAGAGATGACCTGTCAAGTGGGGGTGGGGGACAGTAAGGCCGGCGACTTTTGAAACCCCCGAAGCAGAGGACTTGCTGGCGCCACTGGAGTCGGGCTCTGGCGAGCACTGGGCTCGGCCTACTTGTATGTGCAGTGCCACTGCAGCAGTATTGGTTGGAATTGGGCGAGAGCCGGTTTATTAAAGCTCCGCCCAATTATCGAGGGGATAAAAACCGCTGCAAACAAAGAGCGGGGACGAGCGCGCCGAGTCTCAGTCTCGGCCGCTTTTCTACAGCCCTTTTTTTAAACAGCCCTTTTTGACAGCCTTTCTTTAAACCGCCTTTTTCTTAAGTTCGTTGTGTTTTGGTCTCGTCTTCAATAAATTAGTTTTTTGCTTCAGTTTTGTCGCAAGAAGTTTGGAGTTGCTGCCCCAACCGGCAACGTGTCGCTGGACGAGCGGACGAAGTACCGCTGACCAACGTACGATCAGACTAACCGGCCATATCCGACCTTTCTTTAACTGGTGCCATGACCAGGATGTCCAGAGCTGCGAGTTAACTATGCCTCATCGTTGTAAGCAGGAGCTGTCGACAGAAATATCACGCTTTTCAATTGGTCGAAACGGTCGTGACGTCACAGTGCGCGAATTTCAAACGGGGCCAATTGTACTTTGGCTACCAACCAAGCAACCAATTAAAGGGATCGTATAGTGATGCTCCAAGAAAGTTTGACTGAGTTTAGTTAACTGCTTACTCAACCAATTAGTCGAATTAACCTTTCTAGTCAGACCAGATAAATAAAACCGAGTAAGAAATTGGCCGAGCTTGGGAATCGAACCCCGGTCTCCGGAGTGCGAGTCGAGCACGCTACCACTCCGCCATGTTAGCTCGATCGTTTGCAATGAACAAAGGTGCCTCTAGTGAATACAGTGTCTTCGTTCACTCCCATTTTCCTCCCTTCCAGTTACGGCGAGGTTTAGGTGTCCACCGAGATATGAGAGACAGATACATTTCCTTTCCTCAAAAACCAATTTACCAACGAGCAAGGCGTATTTGTCTGCGTTTCAGATTGGTCCAAATTGTCGTGACGTCACCGCGCGCGAATTTTGACGGGTGTCCACCGAAATATGTGAGACAGTTACTGCGCATCTTCCTTTCCTCAAATACAATTTTCGACTAGTGTGTACTGAGATATGTGAGACAGTTAATGCGTAATTTCGTTTCCTCAAATACACATTTCATTTTCTTCATTACGGCCCATCTTCTTTAACTCACACTTCCTCCCTTCCTGTACGGGGCGGCTCAGGTGTCCACCGAGATGACAGAGAATTAAAGTCCCATTTCCTTTCCTCAAAAAGGGTTGCGTTCAAAGGGCAACGCATCGCGCCGAACGGGTGGCGGCGTTCCTTGGACTCCGTGGCAGCGCTACAACACGCTGTCGCGTTCCACTCCTAAAGGCGAAGCTTAAGCGTCATTAATTGGCAGTTAATTAATGCACCAACAAAATGTGCAGTGAACGATCGCGTAGCAGAATGCAGCACTCAGGCTTCCGCCTTTCACCACTTTAGCCGCTAATGTTCCTCGTAATTTTTTGTTAGGTTGTTTGTTTGTTTCCATGTTTGCTCTTTGAGAAACCACAAACGATGGATCTAAAGGTAGATCTTTGGTATCAGTATGTATATCGGCTGTGTGGTAGTGCTCTGACCTTTTAGCTCTGTGCGGCAGTCACAGTGCGCATTGAGGGTTACGGGCTAACATGGCAGATAGCATGTAGGAGAACGGACATGGCAAGTTCTGGAATGTGCGGACTGGTGTCCTAACCTTGTGTGTGTGCGAGTTGAGATAACCGCTGTGTGCGCGTATGTGTGCGTGTTGGTGGACTGATTGGACAGCTGGTGTACATGTGCGTGTATGTGTGTATTTTGTTGTCGGACACCGTGAGTGAACTTTAATGCCCCACTGACATCGAGTTTCCGTGTGACATTCTTGCGTGGGAGGTGTTAAGTTCGCTGAACTTTCAGCGGTGCCATCCAGCCTCCAGCACAGTGCATGGAACCGCGGACGCACGACGGACACCGCGGACGCACGGCGCGACGAGCGTCGGTGGCTGCTGTTGTTGCTGGCGGCGCCGTCGCGAGAACGCTTGTTCTCTCTCCGGTTTGCCACTTTTTAGCACGAAGTGCTCTGCAGTGCAGGTTTAAACGCCTGGAGTCTTTTTTGTTGCTACTGGACGCTGGACCCCCTCAGTGACAGCCTTTCCTTTTTCTTATAATAAGGAATCTTCGGCGATGATTGTTCCCGTGGCATACGTGCGTTTCGCATGCACGTGTGCGGGAGGGGAAACGAAGAGGAAGGCGGAGGTTTGGAACGCGGCGAGTTTAGTGCTTTTTAAGGCGGAAGCCTTTAATGCCTGTTAAGGCAGAAGCCTACGGCGCCCGTAGGCTAATTCCCCCCCTACCGTGTCCGTCTAAAGTCAGGAGGGGTTAGGAATGGCGACAGCGGGTCGCGCGCTTCGGATGCCATCCAAGGCTGCGGGAAAGGCCGCGACCGCCTTGTCGGGGACCAAGGGGTCGGCGACCGTCTCCCATTGAAGAGAGAGATGACCTGTCAAGTGGGGGTGGGGGACAGTAAGGCCGGCGACTTTTGAAATCCCCGAAGCAGTGGACTTGCTGGCGCCTCTGGAGTCGGGCTCTGGCGAGCACTGGGCTCCGCCTACTTGTATGTGCAGTGCCACTGCAGCAGTATTGGTTGGAATTGGGCGAGAGCCGGTTGATTAAAGCTCCGCCCATTTATCGAGGGGATAAAAACCGCTGCAAACAAAGAGCGGGGACGAGCGCGCAGAGTCTCAGTCTCGGCCGCTTTTCTACAGCCCTTTTTTTAAACAGCCCTTTTTGACAGCCTTTCTTTAAACCGCCTTTTTCTTAAGTTCGTTGTGTTTTGGTCTCGTCTTCAATAAATTAGTTTTTTGCTTCAGTTTTGTCGCAAGAAGTTTGGAGTTGCTGCCCCAACCGGCAACGTGTCGCCGGACGAGCGGACGAAGTACCGCTGACCAACGTACGATCAGACTAACCGGCCATATCCGACCTTTCTTTAACTGGTGCCATGCCCAGGATGACCAGAGCTGCGAGTTAACTGGTGCCGTGACCAGGATAGTCCGAGCGGCTTTCTGCGAGCGGTTGGAGGCACTACCTTCCGGAAGCCTGACGGGGCAATACCTTGGTGAAGAGTCCCGGGGACCAAGGTCCAAATGAGCCGATACCGTTGCGAGGGGCCCGGAGCCAAGACTCCACGACAGCGCCAAGGAGCGAGCGAAGCGAGACCGACGGAGCGAAGCGCTGCGACTTCGGCGGCACCTGCGATTGCCGACTTCGTCTGCCGAGAGGACGTGACGGGCCTGCTGCGAGCCCTGGATACCGGCCAGTCATCTACGCCTATGGACGCAACCTGCCGCCGCTGCGCAGCAAGTGCCATCATCGACAACCCGACGGCCGAGTGAGTTTCCCCAGTCTCACTTTGCTTGCCTCGGAAGTGCTTGAGCCGCAAGGTTAGAGTAACAGGGCACAATGGCCACTGTTGGCTGGTGGAGTGGACATGGCTATGGGTATTGGGATGGCCAGGAGCGGCCTCAAATGTCAGAGGCTGAGCGAGCCAAAGCAAAGGAGAGAAGCGACGCTTATATTCTTGACCTGAAGCGTCAGTTAGCGACAGCCGAAGAGAAGCTACGGTAGGAGAAGAAAAGGATTTTGAAGGAGGAACGCTCACGGAGAGCGGCCAGTGCACTGACGGAGACGTCACAGTTGCCGTCCTACCGTATTGTATGGGACGCTGATCAAACGCTGATCAAAGTAGTGAGTAAAGCGGATAGCAGCAGCGGCATGCAGTCGGTTCCGTTAGAGAGCAGTCAGGAGGAACCTCGGGTTCCTGCAGACAGGGCAGCGATCACTAGCGTCGAGGAGCCGCGAGTTGTGGAGTCAGGCATTACTGTTGACAAAGACCAGGAGTCTTTGAATCCCAAGGTGGAGGTGAGCTCCACGGATGTGCCTGAGAAGAATTCGGCCAGTGATCAGACAGTGCAGGTCGTATTTTCCGAGGCAGGCGAGCATGCTGTTAATGATACTAATGGCACTGATGAGCGCGACCACGTGGAATGCTCGGCCGGCCGGATTGCCCAGCGCTACATTTTGTTGCCAGCTGAAGCGGCAGTATGTAAAGCAGGGTGTGGCGAGAGCGGCATGGCTCAGAAAGCATCCGTAGCACAGGCTGTAGCTTCCGAGAAGCCGGAAGAACAGCTGGGTGAGCCAGACTGTTCCGATCCGAGAAACTCGGATTCAGGTAACACCGCAATGAGTATGGCGGTCGATGAAAGGAGTCTGAGCAGTGACGAAGACGCCGAATTCATCTCACTCTCTGAAGGAGACGAAGATACACCACCGCTGATAGGGTCGAAACGCGACCCATCCTGCAATCTCCTGGCGGGTCTCCGCAGCAGGTGGATCGCAAACCTAGAGGGCAGTTACGATGAATTGGTTGAGCTGGCCATGCCACATTCAAGAGGGCCCTCTAGGCACAAGCACTTAGAGCCTTGTGCGGAGGCTTGTGCACCGTATGCGCATACGGGCGGCGGCTCCTCTGCGGTAGGAGATGAGCGACCGCGGAAAGCAGGAAGAATGTGGGGATTGTGCACGCTGCGGCACGTGATGTTTACTATTATGAGAACCGATCAGGGGTTCGATCCTGGTGGCTAGCGACGAATGCCTATGTCCTCAGCCTTAGCCCACTCTGCCACTGCCAGGTCGCATAAAGCGTAAAAATGTTCCTTGGCTCGGGCACACACTGGGGCAGTGGGTGAGAGTGGGGGAACATGGGGGAACGTGGTGGACTGTGAACTCAAGTGCATTGTTGTTGGACTCCCATGTTACAAGTGTTTCGACTGTTGTGGTTGCTTGTGAAAAGAAGTTAAGGAGTGTGAGTGTTGATGCATGCATCATGTGGTCTTGAACATGCTCTTTGTGCAGTTGTTAGTAGGACGCAGAAGCGCTCCTTTTTTATGTTGTTCGTACAGCGTTCAGTTGAGATCCGAGTTTTTTTTTTGGTGCTGTTGAGTTTTTTTTTTGTTGTTGTTCACGGCCGGGTCTTTTGTACTTTTGAGCGCTTTGGTATGTTGTGTGTGCGGCGAGCGTCCACGCAACATTCTTGGTGGGGAGGTGTTAAGGCAGAAGCCTACGGCGCCCGTAGGCTAATTCCCCCCCTACCGTGTCCGTCTGAAGTCGGGAGGGGTTAGGAATGGCGACAGCGGGTCGCGCGCTTCGGATGCCATCCAAGGCTGCGGGAAAGACCGCGACCGCCTTGTCGGGGACCAAGGGGTCGGCGACCGTCTCCCATCGAAGAGAGAGATGACCTGTCAAGTGGGGGTGGGGGACAGTAAGGCCGGCTACTTTTGAAACCCCCGAAGCAGTGGACTTGCTGGCGCCTCTGGAGTCGGGCTCTGGCGAGCACTGGGCTCGGCCTACTTGTATGTGCAGTGCCACTGCAGCAGTATTGGTTAGAATTGGGCGAGAGCCGGTTTATTAAAGCTCCGCCCAATTATCGAGGGGATAAAAACCGCTGCAAACAAAGAGCGCGGACGAGCGCGCCGAGTCTCAGTCTCGGCCGCTTTTCTACAGCCCTTTTTTTTAAACAGCCCTTTTTGACAGCCTTTCTTTAAACCGCCTTTTTCTTAAGTTCGTTGTGTTTTGGTCTCGTCTTCAATAAATTAGTTTTTTGCTTCAGTTTTGTCGCAAGAAGTTTGGAGTTGCTGCCCCAACCGGCAACGTGTCGCCGGACGAGCGGACGAAGTACCGCTGACCAACGTACGATCAGACTAACCGGCCATATCCGACCTTTCTTTAACTGGTGCCATGACCAGGATGTCCAGAGCTGCGAGTTAACTATGCCTCATCGTTGTAAGCAGGAGCTGTCGACAGAAATATCACGCTTTTCAATTGGTCGAAACGGTCGTGACGTCACAGTGCGCGAATTTCAAACGGGGCCAATTGTACTTTGGCTACCAACCAAGCAACCAATTAAAGGGATCGTATAGTGATGCTCCAAGAAAGTTTGACTGAATTTAGCTAATTGCTTACTCAACCAATTAGTCGAATTAACCTTTCTAGTCAGACCAGATAAATAAAACCGAGTAAGAAATTGGCCGAGCTTGGGAATCGAACCCCGGTCTCCGGAGTGCGAGTCGAGCACGCTACCACTCCGCCATGTTAGCTCGATCGTTTGGAATGAACAAAGGTGCGTCTAGTGAATACAGTGTCTTCGTTCACTCCCATTTTCCTCCCTTCCAGTTACGGCGAGGTTTAGGTGTCCACCGAGATATGAGAGACAGATACATTTCCTTTCCTCAAAACCAATTTACCAACGAGCAAGGCGTATTTGTCTGCGTTTCAGATTGGTCCAAATTGTCGTGACGTCACCGCGCGCGAATTTTGACAGGTGTCCACCGAAATATGTGAGACAGTTACTGCGCATCTTCCTTTCCTCAAATACAATTTTCGACTAGTGTGTACTGAGATATGTGAGACAGTTAATGCGTAATTTCGTTTCCTCAAATACACATTTCATTTTCTTCATTACGGCCCATCTTCTTCAACTCACACTTCCTCCCTTCCTGTACGGGGCGGCTCAGGTGTCCACCGAGATGACAGAGAATTAAAGTCCCATTTCCTTTCCTCAAAAAGCGTTGCCTTCAAAGGGCAACGTATCGCGCCGAACGGGTGGCGGCGTTCCTTGGACTCCGTGGCAGCGCTACAACACGCTGTCGCGTTCCACTCCTAAAGGCGAAGCTTAAGCATCATTAATTGGCAGTTAATTAATGCACCAACAAAATGTGCAGTGAACAATCGCATAGCAGAATGCAGCTCTCAGGCTTCGCCTTTCACCACTTTAGCCGCTAAAGTTCCTCGTAATTTTTGTGTGCGTGCTCGAAACTTCTCCTTTCCTAGGCATTTGATTGGCTCGCATCCTTTCCCCAGTATTTGATTGGTTGCTGTCCCCGCAGAGGGCGGAGACAGAAGGTTTAAAACGGAACGCTCCAGGTGAAGTGGGGCTGATTTTGTGTTATAACGTGTCAGTCGTGTTGTAAATAGTTTTCTCCTTGCTTGTTTCTTCTCGTTTATTTTGTGTAAATAAATAGTTAACCTTCTTGTCCCGCCATCGAGTAACGTGACTGTTTGCGACTCCGAACCATCCATTCATCACCAACAAGTGTTTCCTCTCGTCACCACCTGAAGGGGAAACTCAACTTCCCCCTTCAACGATCCTGCACGCGCAGACCGCCTCTCGTCCACCCGTTGGCCCAGGAAAAAACCAGTCCTACTACTTCCAGAACAGACCCTGTAAGCAGAGAGAATGCCTCAGCCCACCTCTGCGAACAGCGAGCAAAGGTGCCGGTCGAGCCGATAAACGCTGGAAAAAGCACCGGGCCGCGGATGAAACGAGAGCTACTCAGAAAGGGGTAGGAAGCAATTCTCTGACAGACGCGTGGTGTAGGAGCGAGAGAACAAACCTTTATTAATCGAATATAGAGGATGAGCCGGAATCTTCTTGGACCGCAGCCCTATAGTACGGGATGCCGCCGCATCACGAGCCCGGCGTGCGAGGGCAGCTTGCGCCGTCGAACTGGAGCACTCGCAGCCCCTTTGCCGGTGGAGGGAACTGGCCATGCCTGTTTTTGTAATAGTCGATAATTTCTCGAAACTGCGGAAGCGGTCGGCCAGGCTCGTCGGTTGCAGTAGGACAGAGCAATCAACAAGACACGCCCATGTGCAAGCATGACGCAAGCAGTGCTACCATCGGCTAGGCAGGGTGTAGCGTAACCGATGCTATTTATTACGTACGCCTGGATCAGTTATAGTAAGTTTCTCTCCTTGAGGCCTCTTTCTTTTGACGCGATCCTCCGCAAGAGCCCGAGAGTTTGCATCGCGTAGCTTTGTACGAGGCCGGAGAGAAAGATTAACTAGACTCCCTAATCCGGAGACGCGTTACGAAGGCGCTCAGGATGAACATGGGCACCTCGACCGAGCGGCTGCTCGAACTCGGGGTGCACAGCACGTGGGCAGAATTGATGGAAGCAGTGCACGTCTCCTAGTTAGACTAAGTACGACCGAGACGGGTAGGATGACCCTTGTAAAAGTGGAACTCAAGCAGACAGAGGGATGCAAACAAAAGTCGAAATTAGCAGGGAAAGCAGGAACGCAATGGCAATTCTTCCTTCCGTATTAACATGCATCCATATTTAAACGTAGAAAAAAAGGCTAAAAGAGGCGAAGATCAATAGCAAAAGATTCGGAAATATGCAAGCGAAGGGAGTCGCCAATGTCGATGCGGCGAGTGGCAGAACGGGTGCTGCCCCATTTTTTTTATTTCATATCCGGGGTCATTCCGGAACTTTTGGAAACGAGTTAGCCGACCAAGCTGCTGGTAGTGCCGGCAAGTTTGGTAGTTTACATATTTCTACTTTTTCACGTCGTTGCGTGCGTTCCCGTTTGCATCATTCTTCACTTCTTTTATGGAGCATTTTTTGGCGCGAGAATAATGGTGGCACTGAACTATTCAACTAGATCCCTGATACACATAATATTCCCCCTATTCGTCCACCCAGGAATCCTCTAATAACTTTACTTACTGGACATGGTAGGTTTCCGTTCTATTTTAAAAGATTTGGCCTGTCTCCGTCTTGAACTTGTTCCTGTGGATTGTTATGTGAAAATATCCGTCATTACTTCCCGGACTGTTCCGTTTCTGCTTCTTTCGTTCCTCGCTTAAAATTTCTTTGCTCATCGGACACCACACCATGTGTTTACCCCTCCCTTCTCCGAAACCCTTCTACTTGTGCTCTTCTCCTTCAAATGGTTCATCTCATAAGTAGTACAATTCCAAATTATTAACGCTGATTTCTCTCTTTCCTCTAATCTCTCTTCCCCAAGCTCGGCACACAGGAGCGCCCCGTGCTCCTTTATTGAACGTAGGTGGCTTTGACGAGGCGTGACTGTGACTGTGTCCATGACTGTGTGACTGACTCTGTCTTGACTGCGTGACTGTGACTGTGTCCTTGACTGTGTGACTGTGACTTTGGTTTTTTCTTTTGTCTTGATTATGTTTTTATTTTTCTGATTTTTATTTTGTGGCCGGCGCTCACTGCTTTCTTCGACTGTTACGGTGACAATGACTTTGCAGTGACTTGGGTTTTCTCTTATTTTATTACTATTATTTATTCCGCGGACTGCGCGCTGTGCTTTGGCTCTCTGCCTGCGTCTAACTTTTATTGTGACGAGACTTTTGTTTTCTTTTCTTTTGAGTTTTTTATGCTCTGTTTTTCGCTTAATTTTTTTTCTTCTTTGGAACAATTAGTTCTTTTTAATTTATTTTGAATTGGCGTTAAGCCTGGCAAAGCATTGCTGGTCCAGGCATCCTCTCTCTTTCTTTTATGCTTTTTACTTTTTTGAGAGGACCAATAAAAGGGTAAAAGGGTGCGGCAGTAGCCTCGGTAGTCGATGGCCGAGGGCCACCGCTATCCGTGGCAGCCATCAGAGGCCGCAACATATAAACTGCGGAGGAAGTTAGGATAACGCTCGCTTGCGTAGGAACGGAAGCCAAGTTCATAATTAGCGACAGCAAAACTGTCGACCAAAATTTTAGAAAACGATAGGCTACCCCAAAGAACTCTGAACAGAAAAATTGAGCTAATTTGGACACCCGCGCACGCTGCCTCGCATGGTAGCGAGGGGGCTCACAAGCTAGCCCAAGCTCTCTACTTCTGGGTAGCCGTCGAGCCCCCCGCACACAGGGCATACGACGAGTGTCTGCAAAATTGCGGACAAATCATCAACCCTTATCAATTGGCATGCAGATTGGTACCCCCGCCAGATTCTGGCTTAAAAAATAAAGAAGCTGTCGCATGGAGGCGGCTCCAAACTAGTACCTTCATGATCCCGGTCTGGGCGTTTAAAGGGCAAACAGAGCATAGGGACAACGATCAGCGCAAGCACAGTGAGGCGAAAAGGACCCTTGACCACATAATTAGGACGTGCCAACAATACCAGCGGTGGGACCAAATATCGTAAGTAGAGAAATCTGGTAGACCCTGCTGTGAAGCGTGGACCCTACCATCCAGCGACGTACCATCCATCTGGCAGAAGAAGCCGCAACAAGCTAAGGGTTGCCTGGGAACCTCTAATCCACGGCCGCAGGACTCCTCGTCTTCCCAGGGGTGGGGAGGGAGGCGCCCTTTTTCTGACGGAAATAAAGCTTGTTTCACTAAATCAATCAATAAATCAATCAATCAATCAATCAATCAGTCAGTCAATCAATCAATCAATCAATCAATCATTGCGGCTAGCGCTGCAGCTCAGCAACTAACTGAAATGAGGCGTACCAACGGCTCCCATTGCGAAGCGGTTGATGCGGCTGGCATTGTACAAATAGAGGCGGCGCCGGCTCGCCTCACGTCGACCGCACATTCTTCCGTTTACCTGGCCAAGAACGAGGAGCAATCACCGTCGCCTGTCGGTCCACATTCTTGTCGGACGGAGTGCCATAGGGAACAGCTGCATCACACCTGGGAGGAGCTCCATGCTGGATAGCGCGCTCTCGCATGAGTAATTAGAAGGATTGGGCTGGAATTTTAGACGCGCCTATCTCAAGGCACAGGCGCTTTGCTAAAATTGTACTAACTAGAATAGTCATGAAATGTCACTACCTCGAAGTTTTCAATACAAACTTGCATGCTAATTAACTGCAGTCAATTAAATGTTGGTTATCGTATTTAGTTATTTATTAACATTAGGATGACAATTATACTCACAGTTTGTGTCCGCCTGGAAGTATAACCAATTTAAGAAACAACAACTTTTGTGTAGTTCTCATTGTATTTGTTTTAAAAATCCTGAAAGTATAAATTCGAATACCCTGTATGTCGATATCGCGTTTTTTACCTTTGCTTTTGACTTCCGCACAATATGGAATGCAGCTGGGCCACGAGGTTGTAAGCGAGTGGTGGCAATAAACTCGCGAGTGTAGTTCACGGCATTCAGGGGTGTTATTCGTCGCAAAGCTTGGGTCGTGTGCCAAAGCGCGTGGTTGCCCATGTGGGTGAGGTAAGGTGCAGCACAGCCATAGGCGAGCACAATCCCAAGCAGCGCAGTAACCGGCCCAATATTGGAAACTTATTGGCAAAGGCCGGTCCTACACAGGACCAGAGTGAAAACATCTATTTCTAATATTGGGTCTCGGGAAAGAAGGGAGCAAGGGAGCCAGTAGGTGACCTAGTATGAGGGCGGTAATTTTACCCCATATTGTTCCCTCCTGCCCAGAACTCATGAAAAGGCAGTACCATAAACTTCGTCCCCCCTTTATAGAGAGACCTGCGCAGGCCAATGAACACAACAGCTGTTACTTCGCCACGAGCTATGGTCGGAACGCTTGGACTTACACACTACTGAATCCGCACATCGGTCACTGCTTTTCAGTGTCACATAATACAGTCTAATATGCGAATAAAAAGACAGACGTTGCTAAGTTTCGTTGCTTAGCGTGTAAATTTCCAGGGAGAGCAGGTTTACTGAGCGCTGGGCTGCTTTGGTGTTTTGCTTACACAGGGTAAAGAAGTCTCTCACAAATACCAGTCATTGTGAAGTCGCTCACAAATACCACGGCGTCGTTCACGTATAGCTGCAGATAGCCCGGTTGAAATGCGCTGGCAGGTCAGCGAGGTAGCGCCTTCAACGGGTGCATAGCACACATTTCTCCAATGTTTAGCGGGCACTCATCATATGACGCTGATGCTCAATCTGGTTTCGGCGCCGATCGACCTCCTACTCTGCAGCGCGCTCGACAGAGCATCCTCTGCGGTGCCGACGACTTTCGCGTTGCTGCGCGTGGCGGCGGCCGACAGCTTCTGCGTCGGCCATAGTTCCAGCACAAATACGAAACCACTTGCTCCTCTTATTCAAAATAACGCAGCCTCATCACAACACCACACCATACCTCTAACGTTGGCCGTGGGATGGCTCTGGAATCGCGCTAGCTCTGGGTACCTCTATCTCCTTTTTGTTATCTTAAGCTGGGAGGTGGTTTGGCGCCAGGCCGGGTGAAAGCTTTTTGCGTCACGAAACGTCTGAGTCACACTATTGCGATCTCCTTAGTTCTGTCTTATCTCAAGCCATCATCGTCTCCGTAGTTCGAATCTATCTCGCGCTATAACTCCGGCGTCACGCCAGCCGTGTGGGGTTACATTGGAGCTCAGCTCTGGGCGGACTCTGTAAAATGGCCCTCATCGTAAAAGTGTCACAATGAACCTCCCGCTTCTTTCCATCCTTCCTGTAACTCCCTTCTTCGTTAATTACGTTGAACACACCGCAGTGGATCGATGGCTTTGACCCTCGGCTACTGGTCACAAGATCCCGGGTTGAAATCGTGGGCACGATGGCCGCCCGCATTTAGATGCGGGGGAAAAGCAAAAATTCCAGTGTGTAGCGTGATGTCAGCGCCCAGTAAAGAAAACCATATTGTCTGAACTAACCTAGAGCCGTCGAATGCAGCGTCCCTCATACCCACAATTTTCGTTTATAAGTACGCTGTTCGCTTCGACTTTATCTGTTGCTTTCCGCAGAACCCACGGTGCGAAAATAGACATAAACGCACAGAAATCGTACAATAACAGAATAATTACTCAACCCAAGATAAGCACAGCAATTTTTTTAAATGCTGACATTGATAAAATTGTTAAGTTTAAAGCATAATCACCATTCACATGAACGATAACTCAGTAAAAAGTAAAACAAAAGAACATATGTTGCCGGAGGGATACGAACCAGCGACGTCAGCAGCACGGTGGAAGAATGGTCAGCAGGTAGCATACGGTAGATGGATGAATGAATATGGAAGGTAAAGGCACTAGAGAAAAAGGCGAAATGGCGCAAATACGAAGCACTTTCATATTCCTGATTATTAGCGTTAACAAAGTGTGCTGCTGAAAAGTTAATTCCTTGTTACTGCAGCGGGAGAGTTGACACACTGAAATGTGGGAAAAAGGCGGAGGAAGAGGAACCATGTCCGTTGGTTACCCTACAAAGAATTGTGCTACGACGGCAGCTGTTCAGCCTTTTCTTTCAGAGTGTGTTCGTGTATCACCACCTGCAAAAAAAATCCCCTGTGCTTTCCTTGGTTTCAGTGAGTGCTGGCTTCTTTCATATCTATCACTGCAGTTCCCTCATCCAATTCTCTACCGCTAATAAGCGTTCCTTGCAACGTGAAATTCTGAAGGCAGAGCACCAGTGTTGTGGCCTCACAATGAGAGGGCAGGATGCATTAAAAAAAGCATTGATCCTGGGAAAGGTGGAAGCGAAGGAAAGACGGGGAAAGCAGACGATCAGATGGATTGACAGATGAGGCTAGCAAACAGTGCCAGCCTATTTGAGCATGCTGCGTGGTCATGAGGTCACGAAGCTGCACACGACTGCTTATCAGCCGTGTCAGCCGCACACGACAGCGCCACTGAACTGCCTCAACAATGGCACAATATGCGCTTCTGACGTCGCGCAGCTGCACGTGATCATCGCGAGATGCCGTAATGGAGGGCTCCCAAATACTTTCTACTGCCTGGCTTCTTCAACAAGGTCTGACATGAACAGCAAACGGCCGTCTTTCCCCTCCGACTTGGGCGAAATGCGGGCGCTGAATTCCGTAGCGCGACTTTGATACAAGCAGCCGAATGTCAAAGTGACTGTGCCTCCGCGGCGGGCAAAAAAAAAAGAAGGACAGCAGACATTAGCGTACCGTACATATTTAAACAGAGAGGGAACGGAGGAAACTGGTGAAGAGAAAGGCTATTAACGAGTTAGCATTAAGAGGGAAGGTAGAGGAATTCAGAATGTCGCTGCAAAACAGATTTTCCGCTTTAACTGAAGAAGACGGCCGCAGTGTTGAAACAATTAATCATAATCTTACAGCTATCGTTACAGTGTGCGCCACAGAAGTAGGTGGGAGGATTGTTCGACAGGATACCAGCAAGCTATCTCACGAGACTAAAGATCTGATTAAGAAACGTCAAAACATGAGGACGTCTAACTCCACGGACAGGATGGAACTAGCAGAGCTATCGAAGTTAATAAATAAGCGCAAGGTAGCGGACATAAGAAAGTTTAACGTGGAGAATATCGAGCTTGCTCTAAGGAACGGAGGTAGCCTAAAATCAGTGAGGAGAAAACTGGGCATAGGTAAAAACCAGATGTATGCGCTAAAAGACAAACAGGGCAATGTCATCAGCAATATGGATAAGATAGTTGAATTAGCCGAAGAGTTCTACAAAAATCTATACAGTAGCGAATCTAATCATCAAGTTACTGAGGGAGGCAGTGGAGCACAGCAATGGAACATCCTGCCAGTAACGAAGGAGGAAGTAAAGAAAGCCTTAGGAGCAATGCAAAGAGGGAAAGCAGCTTGTGAGGATCAAGTAACAGCAGATTTCTTGAAGGACGGAGGAGAGATTGTGCTACAAAAACTAGCCACCCTGTATACGCAATGCCTTGTGACCTCGAGAGTACCAGAAGCTTGGAAGAACGCTAACATTATCTTAATTCATAAGAAAGGAGACGTCAAGGACTTGAAGAATTACAGACCAATGAGGTTATTATCCGTTGCCTACAAGGTATTTACAAAGGTAATCGCTAATAGAGTCAGGAACACCTTGGACTTTAGTCAGCCAAATGATAAGGCAGGCTTTCGTAAAGGATACTCGACAATAGATCACATTCACACTATCAATCAGGTGATAGAGAAATGCGCAGTATATAACCAACCCCTATATATAGCCTTCATTGATTACGAGAAAGCATTTGACTCAGTGGAAACCTCAGCTGTCATGCAGGCATTGCAGAATCAGGGTGTAGAAGAGTGCTATGTGAAAATATTGGAAGATTTTTATAACGATTGCACAGCTACTATAGTTCTCCATAAAGTCAGCAATAAAATTCCAATACGGAAAGGTGTCAGGCAGGAAGACACGATCTCGCCAATGCACTTCACTGCCTGCTTACAGGAGGTATTCCGGGGACTGGAATGGGAACAGTTAGTGATAAGATTTAATGGAGAATACCTGAGTAATTTACGATTCGCTGATGACATTGCCTTGCTAAGCCACTGAGGACAAGAACTGCAAAGCATGATCAATCAGTTAGACAGGCAGAGCAGAACGGTGGGGCTAAGAATTAACATGCAGAAAACCAAAGTAATGTTCAACAGCCTAGCAAGGGAACAGCAGTTCGCCATTGGTAGCGAGGTACTGGAAGTAGTAAGATAATATGTCTTCTTAGGGCAGGTAGTGACCGCAGATCCGGATCATGAGAGGGAAATAACTAGAAGAATAAGAATGGGGTGGAGCACATATGGCAGGGTCTCTCAGATCATGAATGGTAGCTTACCAATATCCCTGAAGAGAAAAGTATACAACAGCTGTATCCTACCGGTACTCACCTATGGGGCAGAAACGTGGAGGCTAACAAAGAGGGTTCAGCTTAAGTTAAGAACAACGCAGCGAGTTATGGAAAGGAAAATGATAGGTGTAACGTTAAGAGATCGAAAGCGGGCGGAGTGGGTGAGGGAACAAACGCGGGTTAATGACATCTTAGTTGAAATCAAGAGGAAGAAATGGGCTTGGGCAGGGCATGAAATGCGAAGGCAAGATAACCGCTGGTCCTTAAGGGTAACGGAGGGGATTCCAAGAGAAAGCAAACGTAGCAGGGGACGGCAGAAAGTTAGGTGGGCGGATGAGATTAAGAAGTTTGCGGGGATACAGTGGTGGCAACTGACAAAGGACAGGGTTAATTGGAGAGACATGGGAGAGGCCTTTGCCCTGCAGTGGGTGTAGTCAGGCTGATGATGATGATGATGACGTATTTAGATCTTACACCACCTACACGTGTGAACATGTTTTTTTTTTCTTTCTGAGACAAAGTGGCACGCATCCTCTCTTGTACAGTTGTACGCATTCTCGTCTACTTAATGATCACGTTAAAAAAACTTTTCTTTTCCTCTCCAGTGGAGAGCTATGGGAGCACGTTCACGCAGCTCTGTCGCCGCATGTAGCCGCCGCGCATCTCCACGCGCGCTGGATGCAGGTCCAAGACCCCCAGCAGTTTCTTCGTAAACGCTGCGCTGGCAGACATTGTAGGATGTGGCAGCATTAAAATAACCGCAGCTTGGAACGTGGGAAAGCGTGCGTGAGGAAGGGGTCGAAAATTTTCTGGCCACATGAGCGTTCACCGAACTGCACATCTCTTGCATTGTGGCGCATCTGTCCGTGCCTGCAAGTGCTAGCTTCAAATTCAGCACATGACGGCTTTTCTTCTCCTGGATACGGTTCCAGAGGCATCGATATGAAATGCAACCGGAAAGCGTAGTAATGCGAGAAGAAAACACCGTTTCGACGTGGCGCTTTTGTGCACCAAGCCTTTGTTAGTAAAGCGGCGAATCATGATGATGATTCAGAGCAGCCTCTTGTTTGGACTCAAAGTCGATGACAAAGATAGCCGCACGAGCACTCCTGGACGAAAACCCTTGCGGGCACAAAATAGACGTGGCAAACTTGCTCGTGTCACCAAAAGTCCGAAAAACCATGTGACCCATCCCGCATAAAAAATTTTCTGCGTTCTGTGCAACAGCGTGAACTAGTTATGTCGATGAGGGTGACAAAATCCGATTACCTTTTAGGTGTGTAGCTCTCGTCGCGATCGTAGTCGATGTAGATATAGATCGCCTGTATTGTCGTTTTGCGGGGGAACTGAATATTGACTCGGTGCGGTCTGGCCCCATCCGATTGCCAGTATGTATCAAGGCAGTTGTCTCGCAGCCGATCGACGCCATGTCCTGCGAAAAAGTGCGTTGACAAGAGACATCAGAATCCCCAGCCAGGACACGACGTTCGTGACGGTCGGGAGGTGCCTCATAGCTTACCACGCTTGCAGGACGACACCGACCACACAGCATCGAATCCCACTTCGCGCACGTCGCCCTGCCTCACCAAACTCGAGACGTTTGGAGCAGAGGAAGCGTTCATGGTCCTAATAAGACGAGAGTGGAGGAAGGAATGGGTTAACCAGCAGGAAGCACCGACTCTGCGCAGCGCCGGCCTTAAACGCCAGCGCTTTAGCTAGGATCACACGCGTGAGTAGATTTCCCTGACGTATGGTTCTGAAGCCCTTGCTTGCAGGGCGGCTACCGTTACACTGAAGGAAAGCAAACGGGTTGCGCGCGACCACACTGGGAAGATACATGGCACACAACTAAAAGCACGACACTAAGGTAGCGCACAAAACGGCAATGTGGCCTGTCCGCGGGCACACAGTATTCAGTCTGCTATGCGATGAGACAAGCCGATGATTATGAATGACTCGTGTTCGCTTCTGTGGCTCTTCCCGGCACAGGACAATTTATGCTGGAACGGTACTTTTTAAACCAGGCGCAACACATACCTTTTAAAGATTTTTTTCAACCGTTACCAGAAACAGTCCTCGAACCACACGATTTATTTAGAACTTAAAAACGCCGTGAATTCAGCAAATAAAACCAAGTATTACTGAACGCAATCGTTCACCTCTTTGGTGTACCATCGCGTGAAGGTATCCCTTTTATAGTAGTATACATGTTTAGAAAATTAGCAGTTGGAAACAATCGCTCATGGTCCACGGCGTCCTGCATTACTCCGCTGACCAATCACAACAGTAAACGAAAACGTTCTTTTTATGTTTCGCTATATCAAACAAACCACCGGCATGGAAATTCTTGAGCTCATAATTTCATCTGCTGGTGTACTTTTTCTTTAGTTTTCAACAACCTTCAACAGACGATTACCTTTCATCATGGAGAAATTCTGTGTGGCGGTCAGTGGTGATGTTAATTTGTATCCGACTGCTGCCACATCGTGGGAACCGCTAATCAGGTCGAAACGCTGTAGTCTGATAGTTCATCAAAGAGACTCAAAGCACAACGAACAGACTACTTGAATGACCTGCCCTTGAGCATTAGTTCTTTCTGATTTCTGCTAGGATATCACTAACTCGCGTTTGTTGTCTGACACACTGCCCTGTTTTGCTTGTAACCTTACACCTAAATTTTCCCTGCCATAGTGCGCTGCGCTCTTCTCAACTCAATTACATCTTTTCATTAGCCTCCAAGTTTCTGCTGCGTACTGAGAGCAAGTATAACTGCTGCACACTTTGTTACACAAAATTGGCAATTTATGCATGTATCTGAAAACAGTATGGTGATGGTCATACAGGATTCTAACCTTTTCAACATGTACCGGTTGTCGGGAGTGTGCCGTTATAGGCGCCGTCGCGGCTTCAGCACGCTGCCGACTCATTTGTGGCTGGCAGACGCCTCTCGCTCGCTTTCCGAAGCACTTGCACTCGATTACGATATCTCGTATTCGCCGCTTTTCAGGGCAGCGTACTAGAAGGCCATACTAATGAAACAAAGCAACGAATACGACCCCGCAACGCATTTCCAGAGCGCGAGTCGCGCGCTGCTGACTCTTCCATTCGAATGGTCGGACAAGACGCTGTAACCTTGAGCGAGCGCTGGCAAGCGCCTACAGAGAATGCGGAGGTAATAAATGAGTTAATGTTGGGCAATTATGAAAAATATAGGCAGTTAGCTCCGCAGGCATTCCTCACGTCTGCATGGGCTATGAAACAGTCATTCTGAGTTCGGTCAAATCTTTATAGTGAAATCCTTCAAGATGGAGTACAGAGGCTACAGAGGCAAGCTATACAGTTTCCAAAGGACTTTCGTAGTTAAAGAAAGCATAGTCCTGGTCAAGGGTTAGCACCCGGGACCATCGCTTCACAGGAGCAGGCGCAGTCTCAAATCAGCCAGCGGGAACTTTTACACATGGCATACATTTAATACGATTAAAATGAAAATATGTAATACATTTTAAATATATTTATTACACTGTAAATATGTTCTAACCGGAACGGCTAGCATATGGTAGGGAGATAGAGAATCGATCAATAACTCGAAGTGAGATCAGTGTTGGTGCATTTATTATTTTGTATACATTCTGCAGCCCATATTTTTTTCTGGGCTATGACAGGGGTGGGAATACAAGTATATGGCGCCGATAACCCAAAAGGCAACGCCAAAAACATAAACAAGCCATTACCGCACGGACTCAGTACCAAAAAACGCATGCAAACATTCATGGAATAGACTAACTAGGCGTGGATGTATGAGTCATTCAGTGTATGAGTCACCGTTCTCGAAAAGACTTGGTACCGCATTGTTTAAGGTGCTGGCCGTTCGGTAATCAGCCTTACCTGACAGGTGAGAACTACCAACCACGTTTCTTTGTTAGTAGACCATCTACTATCTAGGTCCGTGGAAAAGTTTTATTCAGAATAACTGTTGTAAAATTTCGTTCCCGTTGATACACGCGGACAGTGTACACAGCTGGCTGTTCGCAGTGTCACAGGAATTTTTTTCTACAACATTCGACGCAAGTCAGCGAGCACCGTTGGTTCAGTAACCATTGCTTATTTCGGGGTGAAAAGAAGGCATGAACTCCTATTCGCGAGTCCGTCTCGCTCTTATTCCTGTGAAAACTTGTGGTCTGAGAGGTTAGGACTCCGCGGCCTGACGAGAGGGCGAAAACAGACACGGGACGAAACATACGCTGTTTGGCACACCGCAACCGCTTGTGCCTACTCGTACAGGGAAGGAACTGGATTTTAATACTGCCGGATTGCACAAAACAGATATATGAAAGTGTTTTGCGCCTCCTCTTGGTGTTGTAGTATAGGAACTGTGAGGATATATAGATTCTTATACATATTACGTGTTTAAATAATTGAAGCACACGGAAAACATTAAATGAGCGCAGTGAAATCATTATGAGGGTCAAGTTGAATTATGCAATGATGCGTACAAAAGACCGAGGAGCTGCTGAGCGCCTAATTTAGCGCCAATTAACGTGTTTTCTTTTCTTACTGTTCGAGTCTCGAGCGATATGTCAGGTTTGGCTGATTGCCAACAAATAAGAACGCTTCCGACTAACTCTTGAAACATGCGGAAGATTAGGTAGTCACTTGGATTAATCGATATATGGGCACTTGGGGATTTCAGGAATCTGTAGATGCCAAATGGAATTGAATTTCGCGGATAGCCAAGAACTCTCCCCTGACGCAGAGATGACTGATGCGAAGTTATGCTTTCTAAATGTTCTTTCTGCCTGGAAGTCTGGATACCGCAGCTCTCCGTTCTTCGCACCAACGTCTTTCCTGACCAAGCCGTGTAGCTGCCCGACTCGTAAGGCCTATTATTTCTCTTTCCCCTTTCTTCAACACTTCTCTATCCGTTCTGGCGCTGACCCGGAATGATACTATGAAAATGCGTGTTTTTCCCTCATTACTGCGTAATTTCTCTCGGCAATATTTCCTAAAATGCGAGCCATGGGCCAACCAGCTTTCGCCTCACCTGGTTTGTCGATAGACGAACTTGGCAACTACTGCGCTGGCTGTGAATGCTTGAATCGTTTGAGCTACACCTATAGGATATATTAACTACACATATACAGGGTGTCCCCGCTAACTTAAGCCCAGGGTTAAAAAATAGTATATTTGAGGTAGGCCAGGGAAAACACTTACATACATCTACCAACCGGCTTGCGCATCATAGGCAATTTTTTGTTTTGCAATTAATTAATTAGCAATTCAGACAATTTTTCTAAATTCGTAAATATTGAATTTAGGCAGAAAATGTGAATAGCAAAGTTGGAGAGCACCTTGAGAAACCCCCATTCCATTTGTTTGCCGTAAAGAAAACCTCACGTGTATCTTTTTCCGAGCTCCAAAAAAAGCCCGCGAAATACAAAAAAAATCACGTGACTAACGCATTCGCGCACCACGATTGTGCTGCTCTCAACCGCGGCTTGAGTGAACAACATCAGCTGCTGGCAAGGCGCGACGACCTCAATGCGCCGGCAGGCCGATATGTCAAAGGTGGTTGCGGCGCCCTGCGAGCCAGTCTGCAAGCGTGACGGTGCAAGTTGTGAGCTATGGAATGGCCAAAGGTGACAAACACAAATTCGACCAGTTTTATTCGCCACCTAGAGGCAAAAGCAGATAAGTATACTTGCCTATCTTCTTTTGACTCTCAGTGGCGAATAAAACTGGTCGAATTTGTGTTTGTCACCTTTGGCCATTCCATAGCTCACAACTTGCACCGTCACTTTTGCAGACTGGCTTGCGCGGGCGCCGCAACCACTGTTGACATATCGGGCGCATTGAGGTCGTCGCGCCTTGCCAGCAGCTGATTTTGTTCACTCAAGCCACGGTTGAGAGCAGCCCAATCGTGGCGCGCGAACGCGTTAGTCACGTGATTTTTTTGTATTTCGCGGGCTTTTTTGGAGCTGGGAAAAAAGATACACGTGAGGTTTTCTTTACCGCAAACAAATGGAATGGGGGTTTCTCAAGGTGCTCTCCAACTTTGCTATTCACATTTTCTGCCTAAAGTCAATATTTTCGAATTTAGAAAGATTGTCTGAATTGCTAATTAATTAATTGCAAAACAAAAAATTGCCTATGATGCGCAAGCCGGTTGGTACATGTATGTAAGTGGTTTCCCTGGCCTACCTCAAATATTTCATTTTTTAACCCTTGGCTAAAGTTACTGTGGACACCCTGTATACTGAAATCGGCATTTAAGGCCTACAACAAACCGTTCCCGAGGTCGGGTGTCAGTGAGCATTATATGGGCATTATATGAGAAAGTATATGGTTTATGGTTTATAGGAGTTTAGCCTGCGACGACTTACAGACAGAGCAACCAACTGGCGCAAACATTCAATCAACAATTTTTCTTCCATCAACGGCTATATGCAGGAAATTTCAGTAGCTCTGGGGTTGTAGTGCTTCTAGAATTGACCCCTGCACACAGTTTGTCTCTTGCAGCTCATACTGAGAACGATAGTACAGGCTGCTTTAATTTTGGCCCCATCAGGATTTGAGTTGGGGATCACACCCATGACAGCGAGCATAGCGGGCCTTGAGCTCCACTCGGAAGCCACAGATATTCTTAGCAATGCTACCAAAAAAGATAGTCCGGGTTTGTTTAGTATCAGCAAATAAACATGCCAGTTGAATTCCACCACTGATGCGCTAAAAAAACATATCTGAGCCCTCATTGCTGACAACGGTGAAGGTACTGACTTCCGGCACCACCCTAGGGACGAGCACCTAATACACAGAGAATGCGACAAGGCTTTCAACCTGTTTTCGGCAGGACCAGCCCGTGCTACCACGATCAAAAAATTAATGGGCATGCGTTCTCGCAAAAAAAAAAAAACAATTGTAGGTTTGCCTCGCAACCCAGCCGCATGGTACTGCTCTGCGCATTTCAGGCAGCTGGATTACGTGAGTGCTCCAAAAAATCATTTATTTCCGCACACTCGCGTCCCGTAAACTTTTGATCGCGTAAGCACGTTGGTAAGTCACAGCCTTCATGAAAAGATAACGTCCCATGGACGTAAACGGAGGAGGCCTTACGGTTTCCTTCGACGTCACGGCGCTCTTCCTCACGTGTCCAGCCGTTTCCACGGTCGAGGGTGTTCTGAAGAGAGGCTGGCAGGTCGCACTTCTTTGACGCCCCTTAGCTCAGCGTACTGGTGCGGTTCTGCCGCAGCGATACACCTGCAGAGAAAGAGGGGAGGAAAAAAGCCAGATACAAATACATCGCTCGGCTGTCTTCTCCCCCACCCCTCCCCTCGCGTCACGGGATTCCAGCGTGGCGAGAAGGGGCCTCTAACGCGAAGGGTATCCTCTTCCATGGAGAGAACAAAAGCAAGACTCTGCATAGACCCCACACAGCCGTACATGGCACGTCCGCTGTGAATGCGAGATGGTTCCTGTGCTAGACGATCTCAGAGGAAGAGACTGGCGCCGACGGCAAGAGAAAAATGAGTAAGTAAGTGGTTTAATAAAACATAATAAATTGAACGGAAAGAGTTTTGCTAGGCCCCGCATCTGCTATCGCTGTAAGACGGCTTACAAACGTTGACTCCGCACTGAAGAGCTTTTTTTTTTAATTAAGTGGTGTTGATAGCCTCAGAGCATAAAACTGAATGTAATGATAGATGAGGATGTGATGTCTATATAAATGAGAATAGATTCCCTAATCTAAAGAAATCGAGCAGTGAACGATGATGAGGTGCTTGTGTTCATGCGGTGTATGAAGCAATATTGTTGGGCGAAGGACCCTTTGCCAACAGGTGCCGAATTCTTGTCGGCTTCAGAGCCGGGCAAACCCACAGCAGGTGGTGAATTTCGGCCTCAAGATTTCGGTTCTTGCAGACTGGACACCCGGGGGGGTACCAACCTTCGAATGGCGGCTACTTTCATGTAACGGCTGGAGTTAGGGCAACCCCTACCCGGATGCTAAGAAGCGCAACCTCCTCTGCACGGGTAAGACCACGGGGAAGGGTTACCGCACACGGAGGGATTAGAGCACGTGTGCGGCGCCAGAGGTGTTTCTTTCCTGTTAAAAGGAGGGTGGTGTCATCGAGAGTTGGGGTCACAAGATGAGGTTGGTGTCACAAGGCGCGTCGACGAATTTTCACGGCTTTGCGAGCTCAGGAGGTCTCGTGGGACGCATTCAATACGGATTTGCTGCGAGATGCGTGCCGCGAGGCGATGGATGTCCTGGCAATTGCCTGGGGTGCGACTGACGTGTCGTAGTAGGCGTATGACGTGAAGGGCGTTGGTGCGGATGACAATGCGAGCCGTAGGTAGCAGGGGAACGGCGACCACAGAGTAAAGTGCCTCTGGAACCGCAAGCATTTCCGCACAGAACGAGGAAGGAGGTTCCGGGAGGAGAAACCTGGACGTTTTGTTCAGGACAGGCTTGCAAGGGCAGTAAATTTCAGTCGTTTCGCTGGTTTAGATGCTTGCATAGAGTATAAAACGATTGAGCCATGCGGCAGATGGGCGTCTTTTTCTGTAATTCGTTCGCGAAACGACGCCGCCGCGAGGGTAGATGATGGGCGACGTAGTTCAATTGGTTTGTTCTGGCTTAGCTGCACAAAATGCCAGTGAGGGAGAACTGGAAGACGCGGCTGTAGAATGAAGTGCGATGAAGCATACGCCCTGAGTGCACACGTTGCGTGGTACACGGTTAGTCTTAAGCTGGCGAGCATAACGTCTTTGTTGCATCTGCTCATCTAGTGTACTCAGCTGCGCATGTTCTTGAAGCGCCACGAACAGCGCGACACGTGGAAGACAAGTGATGACCCTCGTTGCCTCTCGATTAACAGCTTCAAGGGGATTCCCTTGAGTCTTTGTCAAATACTGGAATTGGGCTTGGTAAACAAGGCGCGGTTGCACAACCGTCCGCACCAACTGCCGCGCAACATGGGAGCGGGCGCGGCCTGTTTTAGGAGCAATGCGTCTAATCAGACGTTACGCCTGAATCCCTTGTTTTTTAGCTCGACAAAACCAAGCAGACCCTGTTCCGGATTCGTGTATTGTTAAGCTGAAGATTTTTATGGTCGAACTTTCTTGAAGTGGAGCTCCAGATAGATGGAGACGAAATGGTGTAACAGCGAGTTTACGGCGTCCCCAGCGCTTGGATACTAACACGTACGCAGTTGTCCTCACTGAAAGCTGAAGACCAATCGAAGAAGCACAACTCGACGTATTAGCTATGGCTGATTGTAGGGCGGAGGCTTGAGTCAACAGGTCGTGGTGGGTGCTCCACACAGTGATGTCATCAGCGTACAATAAAAACTTAATTTCAGACACACTATGTAAGCGCCAGGCAGAGGGGATAAAAGTAAGATTAATTAATGTTGGCGACAATACCGATCCCTGGGGTGCACCGCGAAACGGCACAAAGGATCCGATGGCCTCACCACTGAGGCGTATGGCAAAGTGTCGGCCTTCCGAAAAGTATTCTACAAAATTGCGCACTCTAACGGGGAAATGCAGCATGTCAAGGGATTCCAGGATAGCAGCATGACTAATATTATCATACGCCTTTTCAAAGTTTATGGCCAGTACGGTACGTAGTCTTTGTCAAAAGTAACCAGGCTGCATTGTTTGCTCCTAGCTTGTATAGTGGAGCCCTTGTGGCTTTCCTAAAGATCAAAAAGTTTTGGAAGGTAAGAAGACCCTCAGTCCTTACCTTTAACGACCATTTCAGCTTCAGGGATGCTGTAAGGGCTCCACTGTACGAGCTAGAAGCAAATCATGCAGGATGGTTACTTTTGACAGACTGTACATTGTTGCTGCCAGTTGATGCTAGAACTGTTGACGCCAAGACAGCCAATTCATCTTATGATTCTATGGACTTCCGAAAGCCTATTTTGGCTGGGTGATAGAAACCGTCAAGGCACCACGGCAGTCGTGTGGCCAGCATTTTTTTGGTAAGCTTGCACAAAGTGGGCGTAAGGGATATAGGCCAAAAATTACCGAGGTCTGTCGGCGGCTTCTCCGGCTTTGAGATGGGGGATCACAATAGCCGATTTCCAAATTTCTTGTACGACGCCTTCTATCCATACCTTGTTAACTGTGGCAAGGAGTTGAGGCAGTACAGCGGAACTCAAGTTCTTGTACACCTCGTACGGAATGGAGTCTAGACCGGGTGCAGTCTTCCGACGGGCCTCATCTGTTGCTGCAAGCAACTCAGGCATGGGAAATGGGCTTGCGGTTCTCTAGGCGTTGGCTGTAGATGGTTGTCTATGGACATATAATCGAATGCCCGCCAAGTAGGCTCCTATGATCCTTGGGGGCAACACATCATACTTGGGAAAAAACTTTCGCGCTGCTTCTCTGCGCAATGATCCGGAGCTAAGTTAGCAGCGAAGCGTGCTAAGTCCGCTGCGTCAGGACGACAGGAACCATGTTCCGTAGTCCGAAATGTTTGCCATAGAGAAGCATTCGATGACTTCGTTGAAAACTGCTCACAGCACGCATGCCACTGCATTCGCGAGCTGAAGAGTTGACCTTCGTGTGAGGATTATGCATGCACTGAGTTCTCTAATAGAGTGTATTTTTTGTTTTCCTCTATGAATTAAGTACAGCTTCACTGTACCGCTGTACCGGCAAGCATGGAAAGAATATTCCCCTTTAATGGGCTGCGTCGCAGGTACATGAAACTCACACAGTACAAGACCCACGTGCGGCCGCCAATCGGGTTCTGCCTGTCTCGGCACGCAGCGCGTCTGAAGGGGCTCCTACCCAACCACTCTTTTGCAGCATCCACAGAAACCACAATTTCCTTTTCTAGCCATAATGGTTTTTTGTGACCAATGGTGGGCAAATGCGCTAATTTTTATCTTCGTCCTTCACCGTCACTTTTGAATACCTCGTTCACCCTCGCCCTTATTTTGAGAAATTAACCGGCCCTCCTTTACCCTCACTTCGCAAAATTTGCTGGCCATCACTCCGCTCTCCCACAAATCGTCAACCCACCCTCAGCCTCCCCAGTAGTTTTTTTTTCTATAAGTTTTTTTCTAGCCGGCAGCTTCTGGCAATATTACTGAGTAATAGCAATATAAGAGAAGCTCTCAAGGCACAGTTGGACGAGAGGCTAGATGTTTTTATTTTTGTATTTGCGCGTTAGTTTGAGCTAATGCACGAGACAAAACCAAGACAGTTATGAGTTGAGCATCATAATATCACTCTTCCTTCACTTCTGGCACGCACTGCATTCATACATGTGCCCTGCACTTATAACATTTGATTGTTATCGATATGCACTGCTAAAATTAGTCAGTGCGTTGTTTTGTCGTTGTAGGGAAGCTAATATACGCCGCGAACATTCAGAAAATAATGCAGTGACATTTACCCAGGCAATTACAATAAGTGCAAAGCACTAACTCGACTCAGAACAAGGGAAGTTTGTACGTCGCTTAATTACCATTACCCGGTGACGTTCCGATAGCATTGTCTTCTAACTGAATTTCACTGCTTCTAAACTCCCGCCATTTCGTGCGGATTGCTGCATGCTTGTCTGACGGCGCTTCCACCCGCACGGATGGAAGATAATGAAGACCACGTTTTCAAACTACAGCACGACAGACTGGGAGTGAGTGAGTGACCTTACTATTGTTTTTTACGCGATGTCCCAAGTCAAGCTACTGTGCGGTTAACGAAGTGTGCAGAAAAATCTGAATGAAGGCTATGGTGGCTATGCGTCTGGCGCGCAAACCTGCAAAGAGCGCTGGGTACGAAATCGATGAAGACTACTTCTTGAAGTCTGTCTTGTTCGGCGCTTACCATCGATGAAAAAAGTGTCAAAGGGTGAAGTGCTGGAGTATATGAGGTGGGACTTTTTGTTTCTTTTCCCTTGGGAAAGAGAAGACGGCCGCAAAGTACGATTTTCGGAGAAAAAGAAAGTTCTTTCCCAGCATAAGCGAGTTTTCTTTATATGGTGCTGTGGCACAGAGGCGACCGCGGGAACGCACTGCTTCTGCGCGCCAACTTTACAGATTGCCTCCGATATCCGCCACAGGCATTTTCTCCCCGTCGGTTGTGCGCCGGCGGCGTGCGTCTCGTTACCAACGGCACCTTGAAAGCCGCCGGTGGCAAAGGACCGCAGTGCACGTAGCAGCTGCGCACCACCAACAGCGCACTCGCACGCACACTTCCGTGTTCATCGGCGGCTTCGTCGCACAGCCACTCCGCAGTCTGCTTCTCCAGTTGAAATAGGCGTCGAAACAGACCGTCCGGCAAGTGAAACGCGTCTTCATGCGCCCTCCTTTGCCGTTGCTCACGCCGGCGCAGCCTGCTCAGTCGTTTCGTCAAGTACACCGCCACCCTTTTCTGTGACAAACGCAACGGCGAAATTGAACGCCTCGAGGCGATCACAAAAACAATTTGCGCCTGCATAATTAGGCGCGCAACATCATCACTTCTGCCACATCTGTGACGTAATCTGCCGCCGCCCATGACGCAAAAAAGTAATGCGGTTGCCGGCCACGGCCAAACAAACAGGAGCGGGGCTAATTTGTAATTTTATCGTTGCGTTGTACGGTCCCAGAAGAATTATTAGGTGCAGTGTTAGCGCATTCCCTATGTCTGTGCACATCGGCTAGTGGTCTGAGCACGCGCACTCCTCAAGCGATGATAGCACGCTTGTTTTTGAAGCCTCCTTCAAACAGGTATTCCGGGCATTGCAGACAACATACTGCAATGCAGGCTTGTCCCCATATAGGTCATGCATACCTGCTCTGGCTAGACGAAGCCCTGCTCTTAAACGTGCACTGAAGAGGAATCTGAACTTGTCTTTTTGCCGCGGGAACTCGATCTACACGTTCCGACCTTTCTTAGAAACATAGATTTATTGCCCTGTGTGGCCGATTTCCGTAATTAAATCGGATTAACGTCCGGCTCCCGCCTTTTTTTTTTAATTCTCCCGAGTACGGTGGGCGGAGTCGACCAACGCGTAGAGCGCCTTTCACCCAGTCCCGTGGCGGCTTGCCGCTCTGCCATCGGCGGAGTAATGCGTAGTAGTCCGTAGTAGCAAATAGTCCGCGCGTATTTTTATTTCTGCGGGCTTATTTGGCGGCTGTGTTATCTGCGAATGAAACTATTTATTCATGGAAACATAAAAAACAAATAAAGCGAAAGCAAAGCCCCCATGGAGCTGGCTGAAAGGCACTTCACGCGTTGGTCGACTCCGCCCACCGTGCGCGGAGATTTAAAAAAATAAAGGCGGCAGCCTGACGTTCATTCAATTTAATTAGGGAAATCGGCCACAGAGGGCAATAAGTCGCAGTTTCTAAGAATGCTAGGAACGTGTAGATCGAGTTCCCGCGGCAAAAAGACAAGTTCAGAATCCTCCTCAGTGCACCTTTAACCGTCCCCCAAATTAAGCCCAGGAGGCTGCTGTAGCGAGTGATAACGGCCACAGCTCTTTGGATCCTTTTTCCGGGGGAAATCTGTATTTGGGGACCATTCCAGTCATTTGCCTTTGCATGAGGAACTCGCTCGAGGTTTTCAAAAAACACTCGATTTCCCACGCCGCGGAATATATTTATAGTTTCACCCGCCGCGGTGACTCAGTGGTAAAGCGCTCGTCTACCGAGCCGGAGTACCCGGGTGCGAACCCGACCGCGGCGGCCGCGTTTCGATGGAGGCGAAACGCAAGAGGCGCCCGTGTGCTGTGCGATGTCAGTGCACGTTAAAGATCCCCAGGGGGTCGAAACTATTTCGAAGACCTCCACTACGGCACCTCTTTCTCTATTTCTTCGTTCACTCCCACCTTCCTCCCTTCCCTTACGGCGCGGTTCGTATGTCCGCCGAGATATGTGAGACAGACACTGCACCATTTCTTTTCCTCAAAAACAAATTCAGATTTATAATTTACATAGTCGCCACTTGCCTCCAAGGTGTTCATGCATACTCACCGATACGTCATTGTTAAAGGTGCAGTGAAGAGGAATCTGAACTCGCCTTTTTGCCGCGGGGACTCAATCTGCACGTTCCGAACATTCTTAGAAACTTTGATTATTGCCCTGTGTGGCCGATTTCCCTAATTATATCGAATTAACGTACGGCTCCCGCCTTTTTTTTTTAATTCTCCCCCGTACGATGGGCGGAGTTCACCAAAGCGTGGAGTGCCTTTCACCCAGTCCCGTGGCGGCTTGCTGCTCTGCCATCGTCGGGAATACGTAGTAGTCCGGAGTGGCAAATAGTCCGCGCGTGTTTTTATTTCTGTGGGCTTATTTTGCGGCTATATTATCTGCGAATGAAACTATTTATTAATGGAAACGTAAAAATAAAATAAAGCGAAAGCAAAGCCTCCACGGAGCTGTCTGAAAGGCACTCCACGCGTTGGTCGACCCCGCCCACAGTACGGGGGAGAATTCGAAAAAACAAAGGCGGGAGCCGGACGTTAATTCGATTTAATTAGGGAAATCCGCAACACAGGGCCATAAATCGCAGTTTATAAAAATGCTCAGAACGTGTAGATCAGGTTCCCGCGGCAAAAAGACGAGTTCAGATTCCTCTTCAGTGCACATTTAAGGCAAACTTACTCCTCTTACTTAGACACTGTTCAAAAACGTGCCCAACCATCTCGGCTGACGCCAAACGGGCACTTATCGCCTCAGCAGCAAGCACGGAAGCACGTGGGCGTAACATTGGTCCCGGCAATGTGCGTGATAAGTGACCACTTCCTTCGAGATCGAAACTGTGAAAGTTGGCCAAAGAGACCGACAGAGCACCGGGCAGCTCACCAATACATCTGTGCGACCCAGGATATATGCTAGGGGTGAGTGAACGTTACTTTGTAGTGAGTGGACATGAACATAAGTGAATGGTTGCCAGTGTGACTGAACGTGAGTGTGAGTGAACGGGTGTGAGTGTTAGTGGTCATAAGAGTGAGTGTGAGTGAGTGGTTGTGAGTTCGAGTGGTCATGAGTGTGAGTTTGAGTGGGTCCTTGAGAGTGTGAGGGACATGAGTGCGAGTGTGAGTGGTTGTGAGATCGAGGGGACATGATTGTGAATGTGAGTGAGTTGTATTGAGAGCAAGTGGTCGTGAGTGTAAGTGTGAGTAAGGGGATATGAGTGCGGGAGGCCGTGAGTGTGAGTATGATTGAGCCACCCCTCATGGAGCCGAGTTATGATTCCTGTATACCACAACGGGAGAATTTTTCGGCTAAAATTCTCCCGGCACTCTCCTCTTATTTTCCCCCACCGCGGTGGATCAGTGGTTACGGCGCTCGGCTATTGACCCGAAAGACGCGGGTTCGATCCCGGCCACGGCGGCCGAATTTCGATGAAGGCGATAAATTCTAGAGGCCCGTGTGCGATGTCAGTGGACGTTAAAGAACCCCAGGTGGTAGAAACTTCCGGAGCTCTTCACTACGACGTCCCTCATAGCCTTAGGTGCTTTGAGACGTTAAGCCACAATAAATCAAATCAAATCAAATCTCCTCATTTGCTACTTAGGGTACTTTGTGAATTTTGCTACGCTTTTCACGGCCCCGATTCTCCGGAGACAGTTCATTATAGCCGCAGTAACAAGTACCCGACTGACCGGGCTCTTACCAGTGATCGGCTACAGCATGATCATATTCCCTGTGTTACTTCTTGAGGCCAACCTTGGCTGCTGCAAACTATGAAGTGCTAAGCAAGATCCACGCGGCTGGAGACACGGTACAGTGGACACAACGAACGATAATTTGCGCCTAATGCGAAAGTTTTTTTTTTTTAAGGAAATGAAAATGGCGCAGTTATTGTCTCACTTCTCGGTGTACGCCTGAAGCGCATCGTACGGGAAGGAAGGAGTGAGTGAAAGAAGAATGAGCTTAAGAGGTGCCGTAGTGAAGGGCTGCGCAACAATTTCGACCACCTGGGAATCATTAACGTGCACCAACGTCGCACAGCGTGCGGGCCCCTTTTGCATTTTGGCTCCATCGAAACGCGTCCGCCGCGGCCAGATCCGAACCAAGGTAACCTAGTGCGCAATTCATTACATTGGCACATAGCTGTAATATGAAAAAATAACTCAAATGTCAACAGCGCTGATTGTGAGGGCGAGGATGAGGGAGGGTAGGCAAATTGACGGCGACGGAGGGCCAAATAATTTTCGCAAGTGAAAGTGAGGGCGAGGTAGGGCCGAATATTTCAAGGCGAGGGTGAGGGAGGAAAGGCAAAATGGGGGTATTTGCCTATCTTTGTCCACGACCCGGACCCCTCGACTTTGGGGATTGAGGGTAATAGCCGGAAAGTGGGACCCCAAATAGAGTGAGTTGTTGCATAGTGTAAGCGAGGTAAGCTATGAAGCCAAATGGCCGCTACCAGCATCAAACACTAGCTGCCGGTTCTAAAGTTTGTTATCTTCCATGCACGATCTCTAAGACTTTTGACGTCGACCAGCTGCCTTGAATCTCACTGGCCGTCGATTGGGTTGGATTTACAGCAAGGGGACTATCAGGAGGATGCGCATTTATGTCGACAAATACGACTAGAGCAAGCTTAGCAGTGACAACAAGCACTGGGGCAGCACACCCAAGAGGAAGAGACAGATGCCACATGCCCGCTTGGTATGAGACCGTTCAGATTTAGCTCGCAACCTGCCACGCAGATCACCCAAATTCGATTGTGCTCCTCTATTTCGATGAGTTTCTTCTTTTTTACTCATGGCAAGTGATCGCGCTCTTGGGATGCTTTAATTTCATATATCACGGGATCTTCTCAGCCAAAACAGCAGTTCATAAAAATTCAGCTTGCCGTAATAACTTGGACTCTGTTTCAACGACGGCCATTACGCCTGGAATTAAAAATGCTATTACTTGTGGCAAAATATGGCTGCGTAAAAATGGCAGAGGACTTGGTCACTGCCTCTGTGACTATTAGTTACTACGTCCGCTGCATGGAATAACAAACATTAATTCGACACCATTTCAGCTGCCATCGCGGGAAAAACAGTGTTGTTTGACATGAAATTCAGTGGTTAGTCGAAAGAGCTGTGACATCATCGAAGTCACGAGACATCAAGAAACCAATCGCATGATGGCTTCAGATTTCAATATTCATTAGCACCGGAGGAGGCCGGCAGGCTGGGGCAGTACAAACGTTCCTACAAGAGAGAGAGAGAGGGCGAAATGGAGAATATAAGCATAGCAAGGGGCGTCAGAGTGCTAGGCGGGAGGCGGACATAACAGATAAAAAATCGTATGGTATTAACAAAGTTAAACCTAATAGATGTGTGGAAGGATACCTTTAGCCTGGTTGGCTCATGGTTTTGCTTTGCTGGGTCGTCAGCACGTCTGGAGACGATATTAGACTCAGGTTAATCCCTGATCAAAGTTAAGCTGATATGATCTGTTCGCGCCGCAGGCGGAAGTTGATAAAGACGACGAGGCGCAATGCACAGCGCGAGAATGTGATGCAGTTTGACACGAGGCGTTATCGGCTGCGGCGATAGCATTGCCGGTGATACTTATCTGTTCGCGCTGCCGCGGGTTAGAATTCTAGTCGCGGAGATATTTAATATTTAATTATTTATTTCAAGCAGACGAAATTGAAGTGACGCCGCTGGTGCCACGCAACGGCTCAGAATCATACGATCAGTCCACAAGATAAATGATCGAGGTTGGTAAGCGCACGAGTGCTGTCGCACTAATAAATGAAAAATCCTTGGCCGCGAGTGGATTTCGAATCATAGGCGGCGCGAAAAGATAAGCCTCACCAGCCACTGCATTATACCTGCCAGCCTCTCGCGCTATGCTTTGCGTGCCGTCGTCTCCATAAATTTTCACCCGTGTGCAATGGAACCAGCACACACAGCTTTCGTTTCCCTTTTAAGATATGTAATTATGCGGCCCCATAATTTTTTTCTTACCTGAAAAAAGCTAAATTCTCCTGAAACAAGTAAGTCACTGCTAGGTGCAGCACGCTCTCATAAAAACCTGCGAGTTATGAGCAGAGATCATTAAAGGAGTTAACATCACCGGAAACACTGGAGAGCATTTAACCTGCATGGAATTTCGGCACAATATCGCAAGTTCTGTAAACAGCTCATTATGTCCTTCCTTACAGCCAGCGATGGCATTATTAAAGTCGGCTCTCGTTTCAGGCTAAAGAAACAAAACCATTCGGGAAGAGCCAGCCTCCACTCTTTTTTTGTAGCTTACCTCAGTTCTTGCCTTTCTTGGCTTAAATCCGAAGCTATGCCTGCGAAGAGCGCTCAATACTTTGGCTATTTAATGCAAGCAAAAATGACGACGAATGCTCGAATAAGTGTTGATTTCTTGACCCGGATACCAGTCTCTGAATTGCACCGGTACTCACCTATGGGGTAGAAACGTGGAGGCTTACAAAGAGAGTTCTGCTTAAGTTAAGGAAAACGCAGCGAGCTATGGAAAGAAAAATGATAGGTGTAACGTTAAGCGATCGTAAGAGGGCGGAGTAGGGAAGAGAACAGCCACGGGTTGATGGCATCCTAATTGAAACCAAGAGGAAGAAATGCGCTTGGTCAGGGCATGTAATGCGAAGGCAAGATGACCGCTGGTCCTTAAGGGTAACGGTGTGGATTCCAAGAGAAGGCAAACGCAGCAGGGGACGGCAGAAAGTTAAATGGGCGGATGAGATTAGGAAGTTTGCGGGGATACAGTGGCCGCAACTGGCAAATGACGGGGTTATTTGGAGGGACATGGCAGAAGCCTTTGCCCTGCAGTGGGTGTAGTCAGGCTGACGATGAATGATGTGAGCAACAAAATACAGAGGAGGGCCAGGTCTCGTAGGCAGCTGAGTCCCGTGAGGAGTTGACTCCAGATTGGAGTTACACAGAGCACATGCGGCTTAGTTGGTAAGCTTGGGAAGGCTGTGCAAATGAAATCTCCAAAAAGAACAAATGCCGAAGCCTCGCGTCGTAAAATTATCTCCCTCTCATTTACCGACCATAAGTCATTGAACGCGACTGCAGATTAAGTAATGCGACTACACTTATTTCCGGCAAGAATGGCCAGCACACCCTCTTCTTCGCGCTATTTCTTCGCGAGTAACACGCCTGTGTCCTCAGATATGCCTGTCTAGAATTTCAGCCAAATCCGCGTGATTACGCGTCCGAGAGTGCAGCACTCGGCTTGAAGCTCCTTGCTTGTGTGACGCAGTTGTAAAGTGACAGGCGACGGTCATCACTTTTTCCTCTTGGACAGCAGTGCCGCTTCGCTGCACTTGCCTGCATGTGAAGTCTAAAGCGACACCACATCTTATCCCCCACTCTAATAGCAATCACTTAAAGAAGTAGTGCTCCCCCAGCGCCTCAGCATGCCTCAGCGCCTCAGCGCAGCACCATGGATTGAAGTTGGGTCCACAGCAAGGTTCGACCGTGCATGCAAAAACCTTTAAAACGCGTTCTCCAGAAAGCCTGCTGCGACACCTTGTATCCACGTTTACAAAACGTGACAAGTTTCGGTCGGCTGGCGGATGATGGTGCCATCTGCAGCAGTCGTCAAGGCGGATGGGTTAGTGGCTGGTTGGTTCAAAGGCCTTGACACCAGGTAGATGGTGCCACGTGCTACAGTTCATTAAATGATAGTGCGACTCCACCTCGCTTAGTGTTAGTGTGCAGCCTTGCTACCGAATCTCCGTGGCCAGCAAACTAGGCTTGTATTTGGCTAAAGCCGCGTGCGTGTGCAGCAGCCTATGCTGTTTTGCGCCTTGTGTGTCGCACTGCAGCATTTTCAGCCATTTTGTTCTATTTCAGCCCTGTGTTCAAGTATTAAAGGTGTGTCGTTAAGTCCAGCCTGGAGCATCTATGTCACCTGACCTTGAACCCACGCACTCGCAGCAGGAACGCTTGAAAAGCACTACCTGGCACCGACGGTGGCTCGCGAATCGTTCTGAGACTCTTAATCTGAGGGTCGTGTGTTCGGGACCGACGTGGGGCCCGAACTCACGCCGTTTTTTGTACAGGCACTGCTGACGTATAGGAATTCAGTGTTCCCTTTTCGCGATTAGCAACGACTTAACGGCTGCTTCAGTTTCTTCCGTACAGTCAATTATGCTTGACCTTGAGCAAGAGTAGAGACAAGAATAGCCGAATTTTGAAGAAAAGGTATCAAAACACGGCACCGCAAGCAGCACAGGTAATCGAACCAACATTGCAAATGAATGGTTTCACTCTGGTCCTCTGTTGGACCGGATGGAACGGATGCAGAAACAAATCGCTTTAATTAGCTTAAATCAGTACAAAATGTCATCAAGGCTTATCGGGCGTGGGGTAGGTGATGCTTAAACGCTGATCTCTCAGCGGATGCAGCTGAAGGCTTGGCATTCCACACTCGTGAAGTAGACGCCAGGCAAGACGCTGACGTTGGTTCGTTGAACAGGAGAGTACAACTTGATCTGCCGCAGGTGGGTGTCGTAGCCATACTTGTGGTTGGCCAAGACTGCAATCTGTATAAGGAAGACGCGGACAGGGCGGCCAGCCGAGTCTTGCATGGGAATGTGCACCCATCCCATTGGCTCATGCAGGTCAACGGTTTCGAACAGCCGCAGGTCTTCGAAAGTGTCTCCCACTTTCACTGCAATCCTGAAAGCACAGGTAAGACCAAATGTTGACACTGTATAGCCTGCGTGCAGTTTCATTCATGGGGCTACAGCAATCAGCAATGTAGGACGCGAACTGAATTTGACCGGCGGTAATTAGCTGATTAGGGTAGCCTCTTTAGCCTAGAAGATGCGTTCGTCGTACGAATGTGGAGCATTCCGCGCAGTTGCGAAGGAGTGTCGGGAGGGGGAGAGGGAAGGAAAGCAGTGGCCTGCGTGTGCAGATCACGCAGCGACCACCTGAACCGCACTTCTGTCATGATCATAACAGCACCGCAGGAGTGGGAGAAGGCGAACTAAAAAATAACAGCCATGTGAGACTAGCAGCGGAAACAACGGGAGGTGTAAGTAGACCGGAGCAAATTCCGCTGCATTGGAGAAGAGAGGTTCTAGCCACTAAGTGCATTGCGTTGCTGTATGTTTTAGTGTTCATGTTCAGAACCGAGAATGAAGTGCACAGCGTGGTATGAATAAAATAAAATGAACAATTCCACCCAAGTGCGTCCTGATGAAGAAAGTCAACGGCTGTAATAGACAAACGCGCCGAGGTTCAGCGTGTGCCGTAGATTGCGCGCACCCAGATGAGGCGCGAGGCTCAGCTCTCGCGGTGGGTTGCTCGAACGGAACATTAATGGGAAGCTTAAACAGCTTGCAGTTACCATGTTTAACGCCATCGCCTAAACACTCTAACTCTGCAGCATGCAACGGCAATAGTGAGCCGTATTGTGTTGAAGAGGGACGCAGTCCAAACAAGAGCACCACCAAGAATGGAAAGCTGCGCAGGCCGCACCCCGAAGCGATTCCGAAGGCGCGTCCGTGTCGCAATGAATGTAACACGTAGGGGGCGGCTTTTCAACAAAGCTGCCAGTGCCGACTATTTGTAGGCGATGAGTTTAAGAATGTGTGCGACATGTATGACAGAAAATACGGCTTATGCGAGACATTGCGACAGTCACATTCAACCGAGTATCGCGCTACCGTAGGCCGGGCTGTACATCAATGCCTTATCATGGCATGAGCCAGCAGAAGCAACGAGACTAGGCGCGTGCGCCGGGAGCTCACAGCACGAAGGTCGTTCTCTAAGCTTTTCCGAAATGTACGCGCAACTCCTGTCGCTGTAGGCGCCATCTCTGCTAAGCAGCTATAGAGGCAGCACGTGGCAGAAACAATTTACTTTCAGTACGCAAGGAATATGTGATGATGCTTTTGTTATTCAGGCCGCCGCGGTGGATCAGTGGTTATGGAGCTCGGCTGCTGACCCGAAAGACGCGGGTAGATCCCGGCCGCGGCGGCTGGAATTTCTTTGGAGGAGAAATTCTAGAGGCCCGTGTACTGGACGATGTCAGTGCACGTTAAAGAACCCCAGGTGGTCGAAATTTCCGGAGCCCTTCACTACGGCGTCTCTCATAGCCTCAGTTGCTTTGGGACGTTAAACCCCATAAACCAAACCAAACCTTTTGTTCTTCATGCGTAAACCGTGAAATAATAGGGAAACTACGTAGGCACAGGTCGGACAAAGCTTAGTGCGAAATTAAAGTTATACATTGTGTTCAAAGTCAGATTTTGAAAGAAATAGATAGAACACTACAAAAAAGTATATTTTGTACATGGGATATGCGGTCAGGGGGAAGCAATCTGGGAGGATGTCATCTTAATATGGGTAATTAACTATATGCGATAATCAACTTTTTATTCTGTGCAGCTAACATTCATGTTTATATTGAAGACTTCGAGATTGTGGCGTGTGATTCCGATTCCATTTTGTACAATTTTAGTAAAGCTCCTGTGTCCTGAGATAAGCGAGTCCAGAATTTCAGCCAAATTCATATAATTACACGTTCAAGAGCGCAGCACTCGGCATGAAGCTCCTTCCTAGTGTGACGCAGGTGTGGACTGACAGGCGACGGGGATTACTTGGCCAGCAGTGCGGCATCGCTGCGTTTGACTGCATGTGAAGTCTAAAGCGACACCACGTCTTATCCCCCACTCTAATAGCGATCGCTTAACGCCGCAGTGCTCGCCCAGCGCCTCCACTATTTTTACAATACCTGCCGAATATAGCCGATCCGACGGTCCAAGGTCCTCCCCTATCCTCCTTTCTTATTCACCCTAGTTGGCTAGCCTTTGCACCTGCTCTACTGCTTTGGGGGAGAGTTATATCTGAGTGGCACCTGACGACGGAAAGCAGAAGAAGAGAATTTTAGAAACGTTCTCTCTTTCTTCCTGAGGTGGCGCTCTGCATCTCTCATAAAAAAAAATTGCAACACATGGCATAAACTGAGAATAATAATGCTCCGAAGTTCAGGCAAGTGTGCAGATATAAATGTCATGTTCGTGAAACGAACACCCGGAAACGGAGCATGAAATCTGACCTACCATAAGTCAGGCCATATCCTACTCGGAGTAATTGTCGCTGTTTGCTCCACTACGCGCAGCAGCCTGAATTGAAGTTGTGTCCACAGCTAGGTCCGACTGAAGAGCTTTCGAACGCGTACTCATGAAAGCGTGTTGCGAAGCCTTGTATGCACGTTTACGAAACGTGACCAGTTTCGCTCTCAACAGTCGGATGATGGTGGCATCTGCAGCAGTCGGCAAGCCAGATGAGTTAGCGGCTGGTTGGTGCAAAGGCCTAGACAGATGGTGCCACGTGCTACAGTTCATTAAATGATAGTCCGCGTCCATTTCCTTTAGTGTTACTGCACAGCCTTCCTACCCAATCTCTGTCACCAGCAAGCTAGGCTTGTATTTGGCTAAAGACGCGTACGTGTGCGCCTTATGTATCGCACGGCGGAATTTTCAGCCATTTTCTTCTACTTCAGCTCTGAGTCCAAGTATTAAAGGTGTATTTTCAAGTCCAGCCTGGAGCATCTATATCACCTCGCCTTGAACTCACGTACTCGCAGCAGGATCGTTTGAAAAGCACTACCTGGCATCGACGATGGCATCTGCGAGGGAATCGTTTTCAGACTCTTAATCTCAGGGTCATGAGTTCGCACGCCACGTTGGGCGCCCGAAATGTGGGTGCTTCCAACGCTGCACGCTGTAGAGGTTTTCAAACAAAAAAAAATCCTAGACTGAAAGCAAGCAATCAGTGAACCATAAATTTGCATGAAAAATTTTCGTTTTTTTTTTTTCAATTTTTCCGCGGCTGGAAAGAAAACAAAAAATTTTTTTCTCCAAAATTGCACTGTTTTGTTTTTTCAGGGCTTCAAATCTCTACTCCTGACAACAATCAGGCGCTAATCAAACGATGCTAAACAAAAAAGCGTATGAAGAAAAGGAGGCAGATTAAAGCGAAATCAAGCCCGCTTCAGCACGTGCTCAGGAGCAGTCACCGTTGATAAATTTTGCCGTGCTAGTAGATTGTTTCACCAGGCATGGGGTGCAGGAACACCACCGCTGTGGCAATGGAGGAAGGAACGTGGGTCGGAAAGTTGGAGTAGGGGAAGCAAGGGAAATACTGTATTCACATATTTACAATATTACTTACAAAAGAGACAAACAAAGTAAAAGCTGAGAAGAGTCTCAGAATATCGCTGCTCAATGAATATGTCCAAACACTTGGTGTCCCAAAATCCCCAGTTTCAAATAAAGTTTTTACCACCACCACATCTCGACTCAATACACAACATTAGCATACCGTGTACCGTGTTACCGTTACCGATACAGGAGTACCGGGAGCCCGCGCGCAGTCAATGCGCATGCGCAAATGGCCTTGACGCCGCCAGATGGAGCTACGTACCCGGCTGCTGCGCGCGCACGTGAAGCATCGGGACCAATCAACGCGGGCGGTGTGGTGGTGGGCGGGCAGCCGGTAGTCCGGTAACAGTAACGATAGCATGGTACATGATATTTTAAAGGTGTCTAATGTCTCCGCCCGTCGTCTCCCTGGCAGTGGTACATACATGGTCGCAGGGTCATTGCTGCTGTGTTGGGTGCTGCCACCCAACACCGTTCTTTTCAGGTGGTCGCATAGAGGCGCGTACTCGGAGAAGCACCGCTGAAGCAGAATCCCGCACTGCCTCTGGGAAAGGCTTAAGTTAAGACGGCTGTGGCGGGAACACAGAATGGGAGGGGGGGAGGGGAGTCACAACGCCGTAAAGGCAGTACCACATGGCAGCGTGTCTTCGGCGCCGCGTCAGTGTCTCTGCTACCGGCGAGTGTCGCTCGGCGCCGCAGGAGTCGGCGACCAAACATATGAGGGCGTACGAACTGGCGTCTCCACCCGGGCGTGTTTTGTTTGAATTGCTGTTGAGTTCCGCTCGCCCACGAGATGTTTTGCCCTCCTCGTGCATACAAAAGTGGTTGCGCTACAATACAAGCCTCTTATGATTGCAAATACTTGTATACACAGCATATAGACAGAAATTCTATAAATTTAATTGGCTACAAATGAAAAGAGTTGTTTATTAATTTATTAATTAATACCTCAAAGGCCCACTAGAGGCATTGCATGAGGGGTGGACTAAAACATCATTTAATTAGATCGGTGATGAATGATTTGAAGGATTCCACGCCAGGATGTATAAAAGCTTCAGCGGGCAGGTTGTTCCTGTCTCTTGCAGCCTGGGAGAAAAATGATTTCAGATGCGCAGAAGAGAATGCTCAAGCTGTATGCACAACTTTCGGATGACTGATACGAAGTGAAAGGCGGTGTGCAGGGGTGATAACAGAGAGACTTCAAGGGGAATGATAAAACCTGTGCAAAAGGCAGAGTCTGGTTATTCGCTGACGGTATTCAAGAATGGGGAGGTTAGCTTTTGTATTCAAGGCTGTTACGCTCGTATGTTATGAATAATCGCAAAATATGAATCTTATCGCGAGGCTCTCGATGGACTCGAGCGTTCTGGCTATGTTATTTTGTTGGGGGTCCCAGACTGAGCATGAATATTCAAGTTTAGGATGAACAAGAGTGAAATAGGCGCGCAGTTTTACGGAAGCAGGTGCCAAATGCACGTTTTAGATAACCAAGGACACAGCTTCGTTGGTTATGTTCATTATGTGGGAGGTCTAAGATAATCTTGCATTAGGCAGACTCCTAAATAATTATATGAAGAAGCGTGGGACATAATAGAACCGCGAACGGTGTAGTTAGGAGTAGGATACGATCGGCGACGATGAAAGAATAATAAACTTGTTTTATTAACGTTAAATAGACATTACCAGTTTGCGCGCCACTCTTCCAGAAGTTTATGTCGCATTGCAGGTGGTACGTGTCTCTGTTGTTGGTGAGGCTCCGGTCGTCGGTGAACAAGCGAACAGTGGAAGATAGATTACTTGGGAGGTCGTTAATGTAAAGTAATAATAATAGAGACTTTAAAACCGTGCCTTGTGGCGCGCCTGAGGTAAAAGGAAAAAATGGAAGATGCGTGATTGTTAACCTATACGAACTGGTGGCGGTTAGTCAAAAAATTTCGGAGCCAATCGTATACTAACGGATTCATCTTTAGGCGTGAAAGTTTAAGTAAGAGGCGTTGATGAGAAACTTTGTTGAAAGTTTTTTCAAACTCTAAGCAAGAGAGCGTGTAGGGATATGTTCGTTGAGAGCCAGTTGAGAGGTTTTTTAGGAATCCGTCTTGAGAAGGGTGAAAAAAGTTCACAGTCTCCAAGAAGGTGATGATGTGTGAGTAAATTGCGTGCTCCATTAATTTACAGGGAACGCTGGTGAGGGAGATGTATAAAGCCGCAATGTATATAGCCGGGGTGTACGTATAAAGCTGCAAAGTATATGGCTGCCGATACATGCAAACTATCGCATATACTATTAGTATAAATAGTTGTAAATATATCTGAATAAATGGACGTAAACGTCCCCTTCTTTTGTACAGAGTGAGCAGCGAAGTTCCGCAGCTCCATATAAAAGAGCTTGAAACATCCCAGACTTCGCACAAAACTGAAAGCCACAGCCCTACTGCACATAATTAACCGCTGCAATTTTACTGCGGCTACGAAGACACCTTGTCAGCGTCGAGGACCACACCATTTACTCGCGCAAAACAAATTTCGTTAACAATGGTGCCACGAAACGAACGAACCTAACAACTTACTACGCTCTATTCGTCTGGCACAGAACAGCAATAAGCGGCGCAAACGCCTGAAGAAGCGTCTCAATTACACCAGCCGCCATCCTCAAGTCATACGGGGTCTGTTATGAAAGTAGTAGGACTCATTTTATTTTGTGAAATTTATTCAAGATAATAGTACAAACGATTAGAATTTTTCAAAGTAGAACCCTTCCGCACCTACACCCTGCTGCCAATGAGTTTTCCAGTTTTCGTACGCCTCCAGGAACGCCTGGACCGGAATGCTGTTTAGCTTCCTCGTCGTGACCTTTTGAAACACCTCTACCGTTCCGTGATGTTTCCCCTTGAGCGTCGATTTTATTCTCTGGAATAGAAAAAAGTCTGGCGGGGCAAAGTCTGTGCTGTAGGGGGCCTGAGGTAGCGTTGCCGCCTTGTGCTGGCAAAAAATCGGGGTCCTCATTCACATGATGAAGGAGATCCTGGCAGATCGCTTTCCGGTTGGCCTTTTGCTCCTCTGACAACACTCCCGCACCAACTTCGCGGACACTTTCCACATGGCTAAGTTTTCGGTCACGATCTCAAAAACTGGGGTTTGAGGAAGGCTCATGTCATCAGCAATCATTCTGATACTCATACTGCGATCACAGCTCAGTAAATGTTTCACTGGCTACACATTTTCGTTGGTCTTGCTGGTTGAAGGGCGTCCGGAACGGTCGACGTCTTCCAATCTTTCCTGACCTTCTCGGAACCGCTTGTTCCCCACAAAAAACACCTGATCTACCCATGGCAGCGTCACCGTAGGCCCCCTTAATCATGTCGTGAATCTCTTTGCCCATTTTACCAAGATTTATAAAAATTTTATCGCGTATCGCTGATCCAGTAAACGCTCCATGATTTTGCGTGACGAGACTTTCGACAAGGGTTCACAGTACAAGTGACCAGCTCTCTTCAACGGCCGAGAGCCGACTGCCGATTTTCCCCAGCATTCCCAATATCCCCTGTTAAGTTCGCTGAACTTTCTGCGGTGCCATCCAGCCTCCAGCACAGTGCATAGAACCGCGGACGCACGACGGACACCGCGGACGCACGGCACGACGCGCGTCGGTGGCTGCTGTTGTTGCTGGCGGCGCCGTCGCCAGAACGCTTGTTCTCTCTCCGGTTTGCCACTTTTTAGCACGAAGTGTTCTGCAGTGCAAGTTTGAACGCCTGCAGTCTTGTTTGTTGCTACTGGACGCTGGACCCCTTCAGGAACTGCCTTTCCTTTTTCTTATAATAAGGAATCTTCGGCGGTGATTGTTCCCGTGGCATACGTGCGTTTCGTATGCACGTGTGCGGGAGGGGAAAAGAAGAGGAAGGCGGAGGTTTGGAACGCGGCGAGTTTAGTGTTTTTTGTGTGCGTGCTCGAAACTTCTCCTTTCCTAGGCATCTGATTGGCTCTCAACCTTTCCCCAGTATTTGATTGGTTGCTGTCCCCGCCAAGGGCGGAGACAGAAGGTTTAAAACGAAAAGCTCCCGGTGAAGTAGGGCTGATTTTGTGTAATAACGTGTCAGTCATGTTGTAAATAGTTTTCTGCTTGCTTGTTCCTTCTCGTTTAATTTGTGTAAATAAATAGTTAAGCTTCTTGTCCCGCCATCGAGTAACGTGACTGTTTGCGACTCCGAACCGTCAATTCATCACCATCAAGTGTTTCCTCTCGTCACCACCTGAAGGGGAAACTCAACTGGCGCAGTCGACACGGGATCGCAACGTTTTTCTGCTCGAGGCCTTGGACGGAAGGTGAGAAGATCAAGTCGGTGGACAAGCTGCAGAGTGGTAGCTCGTCCTAAAGGAGGAAACGCGAAGCTGCGTCGAGAAACAGACGAGAGACGCAGGCCAGGACGCCTTCCTTGAGAGCGTCCCGGTGGCTGACCGGCCCGAACGCAGGTCGAGTTCGAGAAGACGCAGGAAGCCCAAGTCAGCGAGGAGCTGAAGGAGCTGGGCAAAGACAAGTCTTCGAGGGTTCGAGACAGCAAGCTGCTGAAAGGAACCAGGCGTCCACGTCGAAAGGTTCAGAGCAAGAACCAGGCGGCCACGCGAAGCGCGTTCCAAGGTCGTAAGCTGCTGTGGGACGCACCCGTGTGCGTCTACCTTCCCGGGAGTCCGCTGTGATCAAGGTGAGTGCGACAGCAGTGCGATCGACAGAGCATCGAGAGAGGTAGGGCACCTCCTTTCTGCTTTCTCCGAAGTTGCCATGTCTGTATAGTGATTGTAAGCTATAGGTAGATGCAATGACTGATACAGTGATGGACGCCGCAGGGAATGGTCTAGAGCCTAACAGGCAACCTGCGTCAGCAGAGCAAGTGCCAGCGACAGAACAGGCACTAGGAAATATGACACAAGCGTTGCTTGTAGAAAAGGACCATCAGGTTCAATTGTGTGAAATTGAAAAGTTAAAGCTCCAAATTGAGCTGGAAAAAATAAAACTGACTCAAATGCAACTTCAGTCAGTAGCGGATGCGCAACATGGACAGAGGTCAGGCACAAAGCTGGGCGATTACGCAAAATAATTGAAAGCAGTGCTGGCGCCTATGCCAGAAAAGGATCCAATGGTGCCCGCATGGTTCAAGAGTGTTGACACAATGGTGGAGACCCTTAAAATTCCAGAAGAAATTCGTGGGGCTATTCTGTTGCCATTTCTGACTGAGAAAATGAGGGCGTTTGTAGCCAGCGAATCAGATGGCAGGGTCATGCCATATAAGGAGCTTAAGGAGAGTTTTAAAAGAGCTCCGAATGACTCCGAATGAGTACAAGAGGTTGTTTATGGCGGTACGCAAAGAACAAGGTGACTCATGGCATCAGGTAGCGACCAGGCTCGAGACAATGTTCACGTACTATGTTAATAGCCGAGAGGTCGAAAGTTTGGAGGATTTGAGAGATTTGATGATAGCAGATCGTTTCAAACAAGTGCTGCCAGACGAAGCCAGGACCTATGTCATGCAAAATGAGAACCAGAGCTGGCTGACGGCTGATGAAATGGCCGGATTAGCGGAAGCGTTCGAGGAAAACCGGCGGGTAGGCAAAATGCGGGAGCGTTTCGAAGGTTCTAAACCACCGCAGCAAGGTGGGGAGAAACGGGAAAAGCAGCCGCCAACTCCAAGCCCTAACACTAGTGGGAAAAATAGGCATACAGGTGTGAAATGCTTTCGCTGCAAGAAATATGGGCATATCTCTATTCACTGCCCAAGTGCACAGCAAAGGCAGGACGCAACAGATTCCAAAAGGGACACGAGCAAGCTAGTAGCCCGAGCGGAATTGCTTGTCCCCGATAAACTCGCCTCCAAATTGGAAAGGAAAGGAGAACCCGATCGAGCGGTTGAATTAGACTCCCTCACTTGGGTAAAGCTGCAAATCGGAGATAGTCCGACAGAAGCTTGTGTGGACTCAGGGAAAGAGATTACAGTATTGAGGGCAGCGACAGCACCCGCATCGTGTCGAGATGACTGCTCCGCTAGAATAAAACTGAGAGGTGCGTTTGGACAGACAGTGGATACAGACCTAATCTATGTGCCTATGTCCTTAGTACCGGAAGGAGAAACAGTCAATCAGCAGGTGCCAGTACTATGCTCTGTAACCGCAGAGCTAGCCGAAGGTGTAGGTGCGTTGCTGACACCAGAAACTTATTCACTGCTACAAAGAATCGAAAAGCAGCAGGTGCCAGATGCAGAAGAGAGAGCTGTTTTCGAACAAGAGCTGAGCTCTACACACGGGGTGGATGAGGACAAAACAGAGGCTACACTCGAGTTCGAGGAGGAAGATAATGCGGAGCCGATAGTTGCCTCAGCTTTTGCTATAGGGCAGGAACGAGCAATGTCAGAAACTACATCCAGGGCTCAAGATTTTAAGGTGGAGCAGCGAGACGATATATCGTTACGAGAAGCGTGGAGACAGGCACGAGAGGGTAGCCACGGGAATGTTGTACACGGGGCGTTACTTTTCCATGAAGAAATGATTGATGGAAAGATGCACAAACAGCTAGTGCTCCCAGAATCTCGAAGGCATGAAGTGCTGGAACTGGCACATGACCGACCAAGCGGTGGGCATTTCTCGGAAAAGAAAACCAAGCAGAGGATTAGAAGTGCATTCTTTTGGCCAACAATGGTAACGGATGTGAAGAACCACTGCCGCAGCTGTCACACGTGCGAAATGTTTTCACATGCAACAGTTAGAGACCAGGTGCCAATAACGCCGCTAACTAGACCAGAGACACCTTTTCAGGTAGTGTTCCTGGATTGCATAGGACCGCTTGAACCTGGGTCGGCAAGGGGACACCGCTGTGCGCTAAGCATTGTTGATTTGTGTACGAGATGGGCAGAAGTTACACCGCTCAAAAACCTGACAGCCAAAGCTACGTGTCAAGCGTCGATAGAGGTTTTCACTAGGTTTGGGACTCCTGAACTGATTTGTTGTGACCAGGGAACCAAATTTGTGCCCAAATTAACTCAGGAATTCATGCAAAGGCTGGGAGTTCAGATGCGGTTTTCTATTCCAGAACACCCTCAGATTAACGGGATCGTGGAGGGATGGAACGGAACATTTAAGGCTATGCTTCGACATGTTGTACACGATCATCAGCGAGAATGGGACCGTCACGTTCCATGCATGCTTTGGGCCTATAGAAAAGTACCTCATGATGTGACGGGCAGGTCACCATTTGAACTAATGTTTGGACGCACCCCACATGGACCGCTCAGTATCCTCCACAAAACGTGGACTGGTGAGTGGACACCGCCGACGGGACTGAACAAACCGGCTGCCCAATACCTGTCTGAGCTAAGGGAACAGATGAGTGACGCCGCGAAAAGGGTTGACGAAAGGGCAGAAGCCATACAGAAGTCATATGCAGCCAAATACAACCTCAGGGCTAGTTTGTTTGTTGCTACTGGGCGCTGGACCCCCTCAGTGACAGCCTTTCCTTTTTCTTATAATAAGGATTCATCGGCGGTGATTGTTCCCGTGGCATACGTGCGTTTCGCACGCACATGTGCGGGAGGGGAAACGAAGAGGAAGGCGGAGGTTTGGAACGCGGCGAGTTTAGTGCTTTTTAAGGCGGAAGCCTTTAATGCCTGTTAAGGCAGAAGCCTACGGCGCCCGTAGGCTAATTCCCCCCCTACCGTGTCCGTCTGAAGTCGGGAGGGGTTAGGAATGGCGACAGCGGGTCGCGCGCTTCGGATGCCATCCAAGGCTGCGGGAAAGACCGCGACCGCCTTGTCGGGGACCAAGGGGTCGGCGACCGTCTCCCATTGAAGAGAGAGATGACCTGTCTAGTGGGCGTGGCGGACAGTAAGGCCGGCGACTTTTGAAACCCCCGAAGCAGTGGACTTGCTGGCGCCTCTGGAGTCGGGCTCTGGCGAGCACTGGGCTCCGCCTACTTGTATGTGCAGTGCCACTGCAGCAGTATTGGTTGGAATTGGGCGAGAGCCGGTTTATTAAAGCTCCGCCCAATTATCGAGGGGATAAAAACCGCTGCAAACAAAGAGCGGGGACGAGCGCGCCGAGTCTCAGTCTCGGCCGCTTTTCTACAGCCCTTTTTTTAAACAGCCCTTTTTGACAGCCTTTCTTTAAACCGCCTTTTTCTTAAGTTCGTTGTGTTTTGGTCTCGTCTTCAATAAATTAGTTTTTTGCTTCAGTTTTGTCGCAAGAAGTTTGGAGTTGCTGCCCCAACCGGCAATGTGTCGCCGGACGAGCGGACGAAGTACCGCTGACCAACGTACGATCAGACTAACCGGCCATATCCGACCTTTCTTTAACTGGTGCCATGACCAGGATGACCAGAGCTGCGAGTTAACTGGTGCCGTGACCAGGATAGTCCGAGCGGCTTTCTGCGAGCGGTTGGAGGCACTACCTTCCGGAAGCCTGACGGGGCAATACCTTGGTGAAGAGTCCCGGGGACCAAGGTCCAAGTGAGCCGATACCCTTGCGAAGGGCCCGGAGCCAAGACTCCACGACAGCGCCAAGGAGCGAGCGAAGCGAGACCGACGGAGCGAAGCGCTGCGACTTCGGCGGCACCTGCGATTGCCGACTTCGTCTGCCGAGAGGACGTGACGGGCCTGCTGCGAGCCCTGGATGCCGGCCAGTGATCTGCGCCTATGGACGCAACCTGCCGCCGCTGCGCAGCAAGTGCCATCATCGACAACCCGACGGCCGAGTGAGTTTCCCCAGTCTCACTTTGCTTGCCTCGGAAGTGCTTGAGCCGCAAGGTTAGAGTAACAGGGCACAATGGCCACAGTTGGCTGGTGGAGTGGACATGGCTATGGGTATTGGGATGGCCAGGAGCGGCCTCAAATGTCAGAGGCTGAGCGAGCCAAAGCAAAGGAGAGAAGCGACGCTTATATTCTTGACCTGAAGCGTCAGTTAGCGATAGCCGAAGAGAAGCTACGGCAGGAGAAGAAAAGGATTCTGAAGGAGGAACGCTCACGGAGAGCGGCCAGTGCACTGACGGAGACGTCACAGTTGCCGTCCTACCGTATTGTATGGGACGCTGATCAAACGCTGATCAAAGTAGTGAGTAAAGCGGATAGCAGCAGCGGCATGCAGTCGGTTCCGTTAGAGAGCAGTCAAGAGGAACCTCGGGTTCCTGCAGACAGGGCAGCGATCACTAGCGTCCAGGAGCCGCGAGTTGTGGAGTGAGGCATTATTGTTGACAAAGACCAGGAGTCTTTGAATCCCAAGGTGGAGGTGAGCTCCACGGATGTGCCTGAGAAGAATTCGGCCAGTGATCAGACAGTGCAGGTCGTATTTTCCGAGGTAGGCGAGCATGCTGTTAGTGATACTAATGGCACTGATGAGCGCGACGACGTGGAATGCTCGGCCGGCCGGGTTGCCCAGCGCGACATTTTGTTGCCAGCTGAAGCGGCAGTATGTAAAGCAGGGTGTGGCGAGAGCGGCATGGCTCAGAAAGCATCCGTAGCACAGGCTGTAGCTTCCGAGAAGCCGGAAGAACAGCTGGGTGAGCCAGACTGTTCCGATCCGAGAAACTCGGATTCAGGTAACACCGCAATGAGTATGGCGGTCGATGAAAGGAGTCTGAGCAGTGACGAAGACGCCGAATTCATCTCACTCTCTGAAGGAGACGAAGATACACCGCCGCTGATAGGGTCGAAACGCGACCCATCCTGCAATCTCCTGGCGGGTCTCCGCAGCAGGTGGATCGCAAACCTAGAGGGCAGTTACGATGAATTGGTTGAGCTGGCCATGCCACATTCAAGAGGGCCCTCTAGGCACAAGCACTTAGAGCCTTGTGCGGAGGCTTGTGCACCGTATGCGCATACGGGCGGCGGCTCCACTGCGGTAGGAGATGAGCGACCGCGGAAAGCAGGAAGAATGTGGGGATTGTGCACGCTGCGGCACGTGATGTTTACTATTATGAGAACCGATCAGGGGTTCGATCCTGGTGGCTAGCGACGAATGCCTATGTCCTCAGCCTTAGCCCACTCTGCCACTGCCAGGTCGCATAAAGCGTAAAAATGTTCCTTGGCTCGGGCACACACTGGGGCAGTGGGTGAGAGTGGGGGAACATGGGGGAACGTGGTGGACTGTGAACTCAAGTGCATTGATGTTGGACTCCCATGTTACAAGTGTTTCGACTGTTGTGGTTGCTTGTGAAAAGAAGTTAAGGAGTGTGAGTGTTGATGCATGCATCATGTGGTCTTGAACATGCTCTTTGTGCAGTTGTTAGTAGGACGCAGAAGCGCTCCTTTTTTTATGTTGTTCGTACAGCGCTCAGTTGAGATCCGGGTTTTTTTTTTGGTGCTGTTGAGTTTTTTTTTTGTTGTTCACGGCCGGGTCTTCTGTACTTTTGAGCGCTTTGGTATGTTGTGTGTACGGCGAGCGTCCACGCAACATTCTTGGTGGGGAGGTGTTAAGGCAGAAGCCTACGGCGCCCGTAGGCTAATTCCCCCCCTACCGTGTCCGTCTGAAGTCGGGAGGGGTTAGGAATGGCGACAGCGGGTCGCGCGCTTCGGATGCCATCCAAGGCTGCGGGAAAGACCGCGACCGCATTGTCGGGGACCAAGGGGTCGGCGACCGTCTCCCATTGAAGAGAGAGATGACCTGTCAAGTGGGGGTGGGGGACAGTAAGGCCGACGACTTTTGAAACCCCCGAAGCAGTGGACTTGCTGGCGCCTCTGGAGTCGGGCTCTGGCGAGCACTGGGCTCGGCCTACTTGCATGCGCAGTGCCACTGCAGCAGTATTGGTTGGAATTGGGCGAGAGCCGGCTTATTAAAGCTCCGCCCAATTATCGAGGGGATAAAAACCGCTGCAAACAAAAAGCGGGGATGAGCGCGCCGAGTCTCAGTCTCGGCCGCTTTTCTACAGCCCTTTTTTTAAACAGCCCTTTTTGACAGCCTTTCTTTAAACCGCCTTTTTCTTAAGTTCGTTGTGTTTTGGTCTCGTCTTCAATAAATTAGTTTTTTGCTTCAGTTTTGTCGCAAGAAGTTTGGAGTTGCTGCCCCAACCGGCAACGTGTCGCCGGACGAGCGGACGAAGTACCGCTGACCAACGTACGATCAGACTAACCGGCCATATCCGACCTTTCTTTAACTGGTGCCATGACCAGGATGTCCAGAGCTGCGAGTTAACTATGCCTCATCGTTGTAAGCAGGAGCTGTCGACAGAAATGTCACGCTTTTCAATTGGTCGAAACGGTCGTGACGTCACAGTGCGCGAATTTCAAACGGGGCCAATTGTACTTTGGCTACCAACCAAGCAACCAATTAAAGGGATCGTATAGTGATGCTCCAAGAAAGTTTGACTGAGTTTAGTTAATTGCTTACTCAACCAATCAGTCGAATTAACCTTTCTAGTCAGACCAGATAAATAAAGCCGAGTAAGAAATTGGCCGAGCTTGGGAATCGAACCCCGGTCTCCGGAGTGCGAGTCGAGCAAGCTACCACTCCGCCATGTTAGCTCGATCGTTTGGAATGAACAAAGGTGCGTCTAGTGAATACGGTGTCTTCGTTCACTCCCATTTTCCTCCCTTCCCGTTACGGCGAGGTTTAGGTGTCCACCGAGATATGAGAGACAGATACATTTCCTTTCCTCAAAAACCAATTTACCATCGAGCAAGGCGTCTTTGTCCGCGTTTCAGATTGGTCCAAATTGTCGTGACGTCACCGCGCGCGAATTTTGACGGGTGTCCACCGAAATATGTGAGACAGTTACTGCGCATCTTCCTTTCCTCAAATACAATTTTCGACTAGTGTGTACTGAGATATGTGAGACAGTTAATGCGTAATTTCGTTTCCTCAAATACACATTTCATTTTCTTCATTACGGCCCCTCTTCTTTAACTCACACTTCCTCCCTTCCTGTACGGGGCGGCTCAGGTGTCCACCGAGATGACAGAGAATTAAAGTCCCATTTCCTTTCCTCAAAAAGCGTTGCGTTCGAAGGGCAACGCATCGCGCCGAACAGGTGGCGGCGTTCCTTGGACTCCGTGGCAGCGTTACAACACGCTGTCGCGTTCCACTCCTAAAGGCGAAACTTAAGCATCATTAATTGGCAGTTAATTAATGCAGCAACAAAATGTGCAGTGAACAATCGCGTAGCAGAATGCAGCTCTCAGGCTTCGCCTTTCACCACTATAGCCGCTAAAGTTCCTCGTAATTTTTGTGTGCGTGCTCGAAACTTCTTTCCTAGGCATTTGATTGGCTCGCATCCTTTCCCCAGTATTTGATTGGTTGCTGTCCCCGCCAAGGGCGGATACAGAAGGTTTAAAACGGAACGCTCCCGGTGAAGTGGGGCTGATTTTGTGTAATAGCGTGTCAGTCATGTTGTAAATAGTTTTCTCCTTGCTTGTTTCTTCTCGTTTATTTTGTGTAAATAAATAGTTAACCTTCTTGTCCCGCCACCGAGTAACGTGACTGTTTGCGACTCCGGACCATCCATTCATCACCAACAAGTGTTTCCTCTCGTCACCACCTGAAGGGGAAACTCAACTTCCCCCTTCAACGATCCTGCACGCGCAGACCGCCTCTCGTCCACCCGTTGGCCCAGGAAAAAACCAGTCCTACTACTTTCAGAACAGACCCTGTAAGCAGAGAGAATGCCTCAGCCCACCTCTGCGAACAGCGAGCAAAGGTGCCGGTCGAGCCGATAAACGCTGGAAAAAGCACCGCGCCGCGGATGAAACGAGAGCTACACAGAAATGGGTAGGAAGCAATTCTCTGACAGACGCGTGGTGTAGGAGCGAGAGAACAAACCTTTATTAATCGAATATAGAGGATGAGCCGGAATCTTCTTGGACCGCAGCCCTATAGTACGGGATGCCGCCGCATCACGAGCCCGGCGTGCGAGGGCAGCTTGCGCCGTCGAACTGGAGCACTCGCAGCCCCTTTGCCGTTGGAGGGAACTGGCCACGCCTCTTTTTGTAATAGTCGATAATTTCTCGAAACCGCAGAAGCGGTCGGCCAGGCTCGTCGGTTGGAGTAGGACAGAGCAATCAACAAGACGCGCCCATGTGCAAGCACGACGCAAGCAGTGCTACCATCGGCTAGGCAGGGTGTCGCGTAACCGATGCTATTTATTACGTACGCCTGGATCAGTTATAGTAAGTTTCTCTCCTTGAGGCCTCTTTCTTTTGACGCGATCCTCTGCAAGAGCCCGAGAGTTTGCATCGCGTAGCTTTGTACGAGGCCGGAGAGAAAGATTAACTAGACTCCCTAATCCGGAGACGCGTTACGAAGGCGCTCAGGATGAACATGGGGACCTCGACCGAGCGGCTGCTCGAACTCGGGGTGCACAGCACGTGGGCAGAATTGATGGAAGCAGTGCACGTCTCCTAGTTAGACTAAGTACGACCGAGACGGGTAGGATGACCCTTGTAAAAGTGGAACTCAAGCAGACAGTGGGATGCAAACAAAAGTCGAAATTAGCAGGGAAAGCAAGAACGCAATGGCAATTCTTCCTTCCTTATTAACATGCATCCATATTTAAACGTAGAAAAAAAGGCTAAAAGAGCCGAAGATCAATAGCAAAAGATTCGGAAATATGCAAGCGAAGGGAGTCGCCAATGTCGATGCGGCGAGTGGCAGAACGGGTGCTGCCCCATTTCTTTTATTTCATATCCGGGGTCATTCCGGAACTTTTGGAAACGAGTTAGCCGACCAAGCTGCTGGTAGTGCCGGCAAGTTTGGAAGTTTACATATTTCTACCCTTTCACGTCGTTGCGTGCGTTCCCGTTTGCATCATTCTTCACTTCTTTTATGGAGCATTTTTTGGCGCGAGAATAATGGTGGCACTGAACCATTCAACTAGATCCCTGATACACATAATATTCCCCCTATTCGTCCACCCAGGAATCCTCTAATAACTTTACTTACTGGACATGGTAGATTTCCGTTCTATTTTAAAAGATTTGGCCTGTCTCCGTCTTCAACTTGTTCCTGTGGATTGTTATGTGAAAATATCCGTCATTACTTCGCGGACTGTTCCGTTACTGCTTCTTTAGTTCCTCGCTTAAAATTTCTTTGCTCATCGGACATCACACCATGTGTTTACCCCTCCCTTCTCCGAAACCCTTCTACTTGTGCTCTTCTCCTTCAAATGGTTCATCTCATAAGTAGTACAATTCCAAATTATTAACGCTGATTTCTCTCTTTCCTCTAATCTCTCTTCCCCAAGCTCTGCACACAGGAGCGCCCCGTGCTCCTTTATTGAGCGTTGGTGGCTTTGACGAGGCGTGACTGTGACTGTGTCCATGACTGTGTGACTGACTCTGTCTTGACTGCGTGACTGTGACTGTGTCCTTGACTGTGTGACTGTGACTTTGGTTTTTTCTTTTGTCTTGATTATGTTTTTATTTTTCTGATTTTTATTTTGTGGCCGGCGCTCACTGCTTTCTTCGACTGTTACGGTGACAATGACTTTGCAGTGACTTGGGTTTTCTCTTTTTTTATTACTATTATTTATTCCGCGGACTGCACGCTGTGCTTTGGCTCTCTGCCTGCGTCTCACTTTTATTATGACGAGACTTTTCTTTTCTTTTCTTTTGAGTTTTTTATGCTCTGTTTTTCGCTTAATTTTTTTTTCTTCTTTGGAACAATTAGTTCTTTTTAATTTATTTTGAATTGGCGTTAAGCCTGGCAAAGCATTGCTGGTCCAGGCATCCTCTCTCTTTCTTTTATGCTTTTAACCTTTTTTGAGAGGACCAATAAAAGGGTAAAAGGGTGCGGCAGTAGCCTCGGTAGTCGATGGCCGAGGGCCACCGCTATCCGTGGCAGCCATCAGAGGCCGCAACATATAAACTGCGGAGGAAGTTAGGATAACGCTCGCTTGCGTAGGAACGGAAGCCAAGTTCATAATTAGCGACAGCAAAACTGTCGACCAAAATTTTAGAAAACGATAGGCTACCCCAAAGAACTCTGAACAGAAAAATTGAGCTAATTTGGACACCCGCGCACGCTGCCTCGCATGGTAGCGAGGGGGCTCACAAGCTAGCCGAAGCTCTCTACTTCTGGGTAGCCGTCGAGCCCCCCGCACACTGGGCATACGACGAGTGTCTGCAAAATTGCGGACAAATCATCAACCCTTATCAATTGGCATGCAGATTGGTACCCCCGCCAGATTCTGGCTTAAAAAATAAAGAAGCTGTCGCATGGAGGCGGCTCCAAACTAGTACCTTCATGATCCCGGTCTGGGCGTTTCACGTGCAAACAGAGCATAAGGACAACGATCAGCGCAAGCACAGTGAGGCGAAAAGGACCCTTGACCACATAATTAGGACGTGCCAACAATACCAGCGGTGGGACCAAATATCGTAAGTAGAGAAATCTGGTAGACCCTGCTGTGAAGCGTGGACCCTACCATCCAGCGACGCACCATCCATCTGGCAGAAGAACCCGCAACAAGCTAAGGGTTGCCTGGGAACCTCTAATCCACGGCCGCAGGACTCCTCGTCTTCCCAGGGGTGGGGAGGGAGGCGCCCTTTTTCTGAAGGAAATAAAGCTTGTTTCACTAAATCAATCAATCAATCAATCAATCAATCAATCAATCAATCAATCAATCAATCAATCAATCAATCAGTCAGTCAGTCAATCAATCAATCAATCAATCAATCAATCATTGCGGCTAGCGCTGCAGCTCAGCAACTAACTGAAATGAGGCGTACCGACGGCTCCCATTGCGAAGCGGTTGATGCGGCTGGCATTGTACAAATAGAGGCGGCGCCGGCTCGCCTCACGTCGACCGCACATTCTTCCGTTTACCTGGCCAAGAACGAGGAGTAATCGCCGTCGCCTGTCGGTCCACATTCTTGTCGGACGGAGTGCCATAAGGAACAGCTGCATCACACCTGGGAGGAGCTCCATGCTGGATAGCGCGCTCTCGCATGAGTAATTAGAAGGATTGGGCTGGAATTTTAGACGCGCCTATCTCAAGGCACAGGCGCTTTGATAAAATTGTACTAACTAGAATAGTCATGAAATGTCACTACCTCGAAGTTTTCAATACAAACTTGCATGCTAATTAACTGCAGTCAATTAAATGTTGGTTATCGTATTTAGTTAATTATTAACATTAGGATGACAATTATCCTCACAGTTTGTGTCCGCCTGGAAGTATAACCAATTTAAGAAACAACAACTTTTGTGTAGTTCTCATTGTATTTGTTTTAAAAATCCTGAAAGTATAAATTCGAATACCCTGTATGTCGATATCGCGTTTTTTACCTTTGCTGTTGACTTCCGCACAATATGGAATGAACCTGGGCCACGATGTTTTAAGCGAGTGGTGGCAATAAACTCGCGAGTGTCGTTCACGGCATTCAGGGGCGTTATTCGTCGCAAAGTTTGGGTCGCGTGTCAAAGCGCGTGGTTACCCATGTGGGTGAGGTAAAGGTGCAGCACAGCCATAGGCGAGCCCAAACCCAAGCAGGGCAGTAATCAGCCCTATATTGGAAACTTATTGGCAAAGGCCGGTCCTACACAGGACCAGAGTGAAAACATCTATTTCTAATATTGGGTCTCGGGAAAGAAGGGAGCAAGGGAGCCAGTAGGTGACCTAGTATGAGGGCGGTAATTTTACCCCATATTGTTCCCTCCTGCCCAGAACTCATGAAAAGGCAGTACCATAAACTTCGTCCCCCCTTTATAGAGAGACCTGCGCAGGCCAATGAACACAACAGCTGTTACTTCGCCACGAGCTATGGTCGGAACGCTTGGACTTACACACTACTGAATCCGCGCATCGGTCACTGCTTTTCTGTGTCACATAATACAGTCTAATCTGCGAATAAAAAGACAGACGTTGCTAAGCTTCGTTGCTTAGCCTGTAAAATTCCTGGGAGAGCCGGTTTACTGAGCGCTGGGCTGCTTTGGTGTTTTGCTTACACAGGGTAGAGAAGTCTCTCACAAATACCAGTCATTTTGAAGTCGCTCAAAAATACCAGGGCGTCGTTCACGTATAGCTGCAGATAGCCCCTGTTGAAATGAGCTGGCAAGTCAGCGAGGTGGCGCCTTCAACGGGTGCACAGCACACATTTCTCCAATGTTTAGCGGGCACTCATCATATGACGCTGATCTCAGTCTGGTTTCGGCGCCGATCGACCTCCTACTCTGCAGCGCGCTCGACAGAGCATCCTCTGCGGTGCCGACGACTTTCGCGTTGCTGCGCGTGGCGGCGGCCGACAGCTTCTGCGTCGGCCATAGTTCCAGCACAAATACGAAACCACTTGCTCCTCTTATTCAAAATAACGCAGCCTCATCACAGCACCACACCATACCTCTAACGTTGGCCGTGGGATGGCTCTGGAATCGCGCTAGCTCTGGGAACCTCTATCTCCTTTTTGTTATATTAAGCTGGGAGGTGGTTTGGCGCCAGGCCGGGTGAAAGCTTTTTGCGTCACGAAAAGTCTGAGTCCCACGATTGCGATCTACTTAGTTCTGTCTGATCTCTTTTTTTTTCTTTTTTTTCGAGATTGACATGAAAATAAATCTTATCTGAAGCCATCATCTTCTCCGTATTTCGAATCTATCTCGCGCTATAACTCCGGCGTCACGCCAGCCGTGTGGGGTTACCTTGGAGCTCAGCTCTGGGCGGACTCTGTAAAATGGCCCTCATCGTAAAAGTGTCACAATGAACCTCCCGCTTCTTTCCACCCTTCCTGCAACTACCTTCTTCGTTAATTACATTGAACACACCGCAGTGGATCGATGGCTTTGACCCTCGGCTACTGGTCCCAAGATCCCGGGTTGAAATCGTGGGCACGATGGCCGGCCGCATTTAGATGCGGGTGAGAAGCAAAAATTCCAGTGGGTAGCGGGATCTCAGTGCCCAGTAAAGAAAACCATATTGTCTGAACTAACCTAGAGCCGTCGATTGCAGCGTCCCTCATACCCACAATTTTCGTTTATAAGTACACTGTTCGCTTCGACTTTATCTGTTGCTTTCCGCAGAACCCACGGTGCGAAAATAGACATAAAGGCACAGAAATCGTACAATAACAGAATAATTACTCAAACCAAGATAAGCACAGAAATTTTTTTTAATGCTGACTTTGATGAAAGTGGGAAATTTAAAGCATAATCACCATTTGCATGAACGATAACTCAGTAAAAAGTAAAATAAAAGAACATATGTTGCCGGAGGGATACGAACCAGCGACGTCAGCAGCACGGTGGAAGAATGGTCAGCAGGTAGCATACGGTGCATGGATGAATGAATATGGAAGGTAAAGGCACTAGAGAAAAAGGCGAAAGGGCGCAAATACGAAGAACTTTCATATTCCTGATTATTAGCGTTAACAAAGTGTGCTGCTGAAGAGTTAATTCCTTGTTACTGCAGCGGGAGAGTTGACATACTGAAATGTGGGAAAAAGGCGGAGGAAGAGGAACCATGTCCGTTAGTTACCCTACAAACAAGTGTGCTACGACGGCAGCAGTTCAGCCTTTTCTTTCAGAGTGTGTTCGTGTATCACCACCTGCAAAAAAAAAATCCCCTGTGCTTTCCTTGGTTTCAGTGAGTGCTGGCTTCTTTCATATCTATCACTGCAGTTCTCTCATCCAAATCTCTACCGCTAATAAGCGTTCCTTGCAACGTGAAATTCTGAAGGTAGAGCACCAGTGTTGTGGCCTCACAATGAGAGGGCAGGATGCATTAAAAAAAGCATTGATCCTGGGAAAGGTGGAAGCGAAGGAAAGACGGGGAAAGCAGACGATCAGATGGATTGACAAATGAGGCAAGCAAACAGTGCCAGCCTAGCTGAGCATGCTGCGTGATCATGAGGTCACGAAGCTCCACACGACTGCTTATCAGCCGTGTCAGCCGCACACGACAGCGCCACTGAACTGCCTCAACAATGGCACAATATGCGCTTCTGACGTCGCGCAGCTGCATGTGATCATCGCGAGATGCCGTAATGGAGGGCTCCCGAATACTTTCTACTGCCTGGCTTCTTCAACAAGGTCTGACATGAACAGCAAACGGCTGTCTTTCCCCTCCGACTTGGGCGAATTGCGGGCGCTGAATTCCGTAGCGCGACTTTGATATAAGCAGCCGAATGTCAAAGTGACTGTGCCGCCACGGCGGGCAAAAAAAAAAAAAGATGGACAGCAGACATTAGGGTGCCGTACATATTTAAATCTTACACCACCCACACGGGTGAACATGCTTTTTCTTTCTTAGACAAAGTGGCACGCATCCTCTCTTGTACAGTTGTACGCATTCTCGTCTACTTAATCATCACGTTAAAAAAACTTTACTTTTTCTCTCCAGTGGTGAGGTATGGGAGCACGTTCACGCAGCTCTGTCGCCGCACGTAGCCGCCGCGCATCTCCACGCGCGCTGGATGCAGGTCCAAGACCCCCAGCAGTTTCTTCGTAAACGCTGCGCCGGCAGACATTGTAGGATGTGGTAGCATTAAAATAACTGCAGCTTGGAACGTGGGACAGCGTTTGTGAGGAAGGGGTTGAAAATTTTCTGGCCACATGAGCGTTCACCTAACTGCGCATCTCTTGCATTGTGGCGTATCCGTCCGTGCCTGCAAGTGCTAGCTTCAAATTCAGCACATGACGGCTTTTCTTCCACTGGATACGGTTCCAGAGGCATCGATATGAAATGCAACGGGAAAGCGTAGTAATGCAAGAAGAAAACACCGTTTCGACGAGGCTAGGGAATACTTCAGTTTGGAATCAATAAAATCTTTATGCATAAACTGCGCAGCACGGCAAGAGCACACAGATCATGACATCTCCTGATAAACCCGAGAGCCCTTGTGGTGCCAGCAGCATGTATTGTGACATGCACCAAATATGTGGGGCTGCATCTGGTTAAGGTTTCAACATACCATTAACCCTAGAGGTGGGAAAGGAGGTCAATACGTTGTGACAAAACAATGCAGACAAGACAAGGACAACGAAGGAATAAATACGATGGCATGAGTGCTGACTATTGCCAATGTGTATTGGAAACCACGTCAAAATATATACACTGTGGCCTAAAAAAACAACGAACAAAGGGCACCTTGTGTAAAACCACATTGCATGAGTTGAAAACAAAACAAAAACTGACAAAGAAGCTTTTAAGAGCATGAACTCTTCCTTAGGAAGCGATAAAGAAGGTGTGCTAACACAGCGATTGCGGTTTTTTTTTTTTTAAATTTCAGCGGCCTCGATTATCTCACGCACGAACTTTTCTGTGTCTGTCAGGCAAAATGCAGAACATTAATTCCGGTTCACAGCGTTTAGGATCTGGCAAACAATTGCAATTGCGACAGTGAATCATCAAAGTTCTCTCGCAAGCTTTGTTCACATCGTCGTGGTGGTCTTTTAAACCTCTCAGTGACACACTTGCCTGTTTTCCCAATGTAAACATAGCCGCATTTCAAGGCGTTCGAACACACTATGTCTTCTGTGCAGTGCGCGAAGAGACTCTGATGGATAATCTCGGTTGACTACAGGTACTGAAACATCATAGGTTTAGAAAAACAATATCAACGCCAACTCGACTGCCTATTTAACCGGTGCGACCAATTGTGGATGTAGGGAGCAGGTACGTACAAACTTCCTTTTGGGAGTTACAGTCACGACGGGGGCACAAAAGGAATGTTTCATATTCTGCTTAAAGCAATCGGCTAAAGACACTGACAAAGGTTCTGAATATCCAGTAAAGGACAAACGGCATATGAGCTGGGCAAAACTGGATGTCATGGCAATCAAACAGGATTTCATTAAGGAATTTTTGAAATAAAGGTTAGTGACACCTCTTGACCAGCTTAGACTGAACCGAAGAAAATGGTAAAAGTAGCTTGTTTTCCCTTGGCTCGTAAGCCCAACAAGTGTAGCCACCCAAGACTGAGATCCAATAAATGTAATGACACATCCTCTATAATTTCAGTGGTGATTCAAAGTGGACTGAGGCTTTGACTGAACTCCTCTCTCACCTTAGACAATGCTTCGTCAGGATTGGAGATCCTGCAATAAGCCACGTAACAGCGGCGCTAATACAGTTTTTTTTTTTTGCAAAAACAAGCTATTCTGAAATGTAATAAAGGTGGACTGAAGGTATGAGTTAAAAGTGCGACAAAATTATTCACCAAAACGCCTGAGACGTTTGGAATGCCACTGCTCCATTTAGGTTGATGAATTCTTCAACAAATTATTGATCCTGATTGAGGGATGGCGTAATATAAGTCCTTGTTGTCAACATAGCACCCCATGAAACTGGTGCGAGAGTTATTGTGTAGAAACTGCGTTACTGCGTTACTGCGTCCCAAGATCCCGGGTTGAAATCGTGGGCACGATGGCCGGCCGCATTTAGATGAGGGTGACAAGCAAAAATTCCAGTTGGTAGCGGGATCTCAGCGCCCAGTAAAGAAAACCATATTGTCTGAACTAACCTAGAGCCGTCGATTGCAGCGTCCCTCATACCCACAATTTTCGTTTCTAAGTACACTGTTCGCTTCGACTTTATCTGTTGCTTTCCGCAGAACCCATGGTGCGAAAATAGGCATAAACGCACAGAAATCGTACAATAACAGAATAATTACTCAAACCAAGATAAGCACAGGATTTTTTTTTAATGCTGACTTTGATAAAAGTGGGAAATTTAAAGCATAATCACCATTTGCATGAATGATAACTCAGTAAAAAGTAAAATAAAAGAACATATGTTGCCGGAGGGATACGAACCAGCGACGCCAGCAGCACGATGGAAGAATGGTCAGCAGGTAGCATACGGTGCATGGATGAATGAATATGGAAGGTATAGGCACTAGAGAAAAAGGCGAAAGGGCGCAAATACGAAGAACTTTCATATTCCTGATTATTAGCGTTAACAAAGTGTGCTGCTGAAGAGTTATTTCCTTGTTACTGCAGCGAGAGAGTTGACATACTGAAATGTGGGAAAAAGGCGGAGGAAGAGGAACCATGTCCGTTGGTTACCTTACAAACAAGTGTGCTACGACGACAGCAGTTCAGCCTTTTCTTTCAGAGTGTGTTCGTGTATCACCACCTGCAAAAAAAAAAAATCCCCTGTGCTTTCCTTGGTTTCAGTGAGTGCTGGCTTCTTTCATATCTATCACTGCAGTTCCCTCATCCAAATCTCTACCGTTAATGAGCGTTCCTTGCAACGTGAAATTCTGAAGGTAGAGCACCAGTGTTGTGGCCTCACAATGAGAGGGCTGAATGCATTAAAAAAAGCATTGATCCTGGGAAAGGTGGAAGCGAAGGAAAGACGGGGAAAGCAGACGATCAGATGAATTGACAGATGAGGCAAGCAAACAGTGCCAGCCTAGCTGAGCATGCTGCGTGATCATGAGGTCACGAAGGTGCACACGACTGCTTATCAGCCGTGTCAGCCGCACACGACAGCGCCACTGAACTGCCTCAACAATGGCACAATATGAGCTTGTGACGTCGCGCAGGTGCATGTGATCATCGCGAGATGCCGTAATGGAGGGCTCCCGAATACTTTCTACTGCCTGGCTTCTTCAACAAGGTCTGACATGAACAGCAAACGGCTGTCTTTCCCCTCCGACTTGGGCGAAATGCGGGCGCTGAATTCCGTAGCGCGACTTTGATATAAGCAGCCGAATGTCAAAGTGACTGTGCCGCCGCGGCGGGCAAAAAAAAAAAAGATGTAAAGCAGACATTAGGGTGCCGTACATATTTAAATCTTACACCACCCACACGGGTGAACATGTTTTTTTCTTTCTTAGACAAAGTGGCACGCATCCTCTCTTATACAGTTGTACGCATTCTCGTCTACTTAATCATCACGTTAAAAAAACTTTTCTTTTTCTCTCCATTGGTGCGCTATGGGAGCACGTTCACGCAGCTCTGTCGCCGCACGTAGCCGCCGCGCATCTCCACGCGCGCTGGATGCAGGTCCAAGACCCCCAGCAGTTTCTTCGTAAACGCTGCGCCGGCAGACATTGTAGGATTTGGCAGCATTAAAATAACTGCAGCTTGGAACGTGGGACAGCGTTCGTGAGGAAGGGGTTGAAAATTTTCTGGCCACATGAGCGTTCACCGAACTGCGCATCTCTTGCATTTTGGCGCATCCGTCCGTGCCTGCAAGTGCTAGCTTCAAATTCAGCACATGACGGCTTTTCTTCCCCTGGATACGGTTCCAGAGGCATCGATATGATATGCAACGGGAAAGCGTAGTGATGCAAGAAGAAAACACCGTTTCGACGAGGCGCTTTTGTGCACCAAGCCTTTGTTAGTAAAGCGGCGCATCGTGATGATGATTCAGAGCAGCCTCTTGTTTGGACTCGAAGTCGATGACAAAGATAGCCGCACGATGACTCCTGGACGAAAACCCTTGCGGGCACAAAATAGACGTGGCAAACTTGCTCGTGACACCAAAAATCCGAAAAACCATGTGACCCATCCCGCATAAAAAATTTTCTGCGTTCTGTGCAACAGCGTGAACTAGTTCTGTCGATGAGAGCGACAAAATCCGAGTACCTGTTAGGTGTGTAGCTCTCGTCGCGATCGTAGTCGATGTAGATATAGATCGCCTGTATTGTCGTTTTGCGGGGGAACTGAATATTGACTCGGTGCGGTCTGGCCCCATCCGATTGCCAGTATGTATCAAGGCAGTTGTCTCGCAGCCGATCGACGCCATGTCCTGCGAAAAAGTGTGTTGACAAGAGACATCAGAATCCCCAGCCAGGACACGGCGTTCGTGACGGTCGGGAGGTGCCTCATAGCTTACCACGCTTGCAGGACGACACCGACCACACAGCATCGAATCCCACTTCGCGCACGTCGCCCTGCCTCACCAAACTCGAGAGGTCTGGAGCAGAGGAAGCGTTCATGGTCCTAATAAGACGAGAGTGGAGGAAGGAATGGGTTAACCAGCAGGAAGCACCGACTCTCCGCAGCGCCGGCGTTAAACGCCAGCGCTTTAGCTAGGATCACGCGCGTGAGTAGATTTCCCTGACGTATGATTCTGAAGCCCTTGCTTGCATGGTGGCTACCGTTACACCGAATAAAAGCAAACGGGTTGCGCGCGACCACAATGGGAAAATACATGGCACACAACTAAAAGCACGACACTAAGGTAGTGCACAAAACGGCAATGTGGCCTGTCCGCGGGCTCACAGTATTCAGTCTGCTATGCGATGAGACAAGACGATGATTATGAATGACTCGTGTTCGCTTCTGTGGCTCTTCCGGGCACAGGACAATTTATGCTGGAACGGTGCTTTTTAAACCAGGCGCAACACATACCTTTTAAAGATTTTTTTCAACCGTTACCAGAAACAGTCCTCGAACCACACGATTTATTTAGAACTTAAAAACGCCGTGAATTCACCAAATAAAACCAAGTATTACTGAACGCAATCGTTCACCTCTTTGGTGTACCATCGCGTGAAGGTATCCCTTTTATAGTAGTATACATGTTTAGAAAATTAGCAGTTGGAAACAATCGCTCATGGTTCACGGCGTCCTGCATTACTCCGCCGACCAATCACAACAGTAAACGAAAACGTTTTTTTATGTTTCGCTATATCAAACAAACCACCGGCATGGAAATTCTTGAGCTCATAATCTCATCTGCTGGTGTACTTTTTCTTTAGTTTTCAACAACCTTCAACAGACGGTTGCCTTTAATCATGGAGAAATTCTGTGTGGCGGTGAGTGGAGATCTTAATTTGTATCCGACTGCTGCCACATCGTGGGAACCGGTATTCAGGTCGAAACGCTGTATTCTGATATTTCAGCAAAGAGACTCAAAGCACAACGAACAGACTACTTGAATGACCTGCCCTTGAGCATTACTTCTTTCTGATTTCTGCTAGGATATCACTAACTCGCGTTTGTTGTCTGACACACTGCCCTGTTTTGCTGTGTAACCTTACACCTCAATTTTCCCTGCCATAGTGCGCTGCGCTCTTCTCAACTCAATTACATCTTTTCATTAGCCTCCAAGTTTCTGCTGCATATTGAGAGCAGGTATAACTGCTACACACTTTGTTACACAAAATTGGCAATTTATGCATGTATCTGAAAACAGTATGGTGATGGTCATACAGCATTCTAACCTTTTCAACATGTACCGGTTGTCGGGAGTGTGCCGTTATAGGCTACGTCGCGGTTTCAGCACGCTGCCGACTCATTTGTGGCTGGCAGCCACCTCTCGCTCGCTTTCCGAGGCACTTGCACTCGATTACGATACCTCGTATTCGCCGCTTTTCAGGGCAGCGTACTAGAGGGCCATACTAATGAAATAAAGCAACGAATACGACACCGCAACGCATTTCCAGAGCGCGAATCGCGCGCTGTTGCCTCTTCCATTCGATAGGTCGGACAAGACGCTGTAACCTTGAGCGAGCGCTGGCAAGCGCCTACAGAGAATGCGGAGGTAATAAATGAGTTAATGTTGTGCAATGATGAAAAATATAGGCAGTTAGGTGCGCAGGCATTCCTCATGTCTGCGTGGGCTATGAAACAGTCATCCTGAGTTCGGTCAAATCTTTATAGTGAAATCCTCCAAGATGGAGTACAGAGGCTACAGAGGCAAGCTATACAGTTTCCACAGGACTTTTGTAGTTAAAGAAAGCATAGTCCTGGTCAAGGGTTAGCACCCGGGACCATCGCTTCACAGGAGCAGGCGCAGTCTCAAATCAGCCAGCGGGAACTTTTACACATGGCATACATTTAATACGATGAAAATGAAAATATGTAATACAATTTAAATATATTTATTACACTGTAAATATGTTCTAACCGGAACGGCTAGCATATGGTAGGGAGATAGAGAATTGATCAATAACTCGAAGTGAGATCAGTGTTGGTGCATTTATTATTATGTATACATACTGCAGCCCATATTTTTTTCTGGGCTATGACAGGGGTGGGAATACAAGTATATGGCGCCGATAACCCAAAAGGCAACGCCAAAAACATAAACAAGCCAATACCGCACGCACTCAGTACCAAAAAACGCATGCAGACATTCATGGAATAGACTAACTAGACGTCGATGTATGAGTCATTCAGTGTATGAGTCACCATTCTCGAAAACACTTGGTACCGCATTGTTTAAGGTGCTGGCCGTTCGGTAATCATCCTTACCAGACAGGTGAGAAATACCAACCACGTTTCTTTGTTAGTAGACCATCTACTGTCTAGGTCCGTGGAAAGTTTTATTCAGAATAACTGTTGTAAAATTTCGTTCCGGTTGATACACGCGGACAGTGTACACAGCTGGCTGTTCGCAGTGTCACAAGAATTTTTTTCTACAACATTCGACGCAAGTCAGCGAGCACCGTTGGTTCAGTAAACATTGCTTATTTCGGGGTGAAAAGAAGGCATGAACTCCTATTCGCGAGTCCGTCTCGCTCTTATTCCTGTGAAAACTTGTGGTTTGAGAGGTTAGGACTCCGCGGCCTGACGAGAGGGCGAAAACAGACACGGGACGAAACATACGCAGTTTGGCACACCGTAACCGCTTGTGCCTACTCGTACGGGGAAGGAACTGGATTGTAATACTGCCGGATTGCACAAAACAGATATATGAAAGTGTTTTGCGCCTCCTTTTGGTGTTGTAGAATAGGAACTTTGAGGATATATAGATTCTTATACATATTACGTGTTTAAATAATTGAAGCACACGGAAAACATTAAATGAGCGCAGTCAAATCATTATGAGGGTCATGTTGAATGATGCAATGATGCGTACAAAAGACGGAGGAGCTGCTGAGCGCCTAATTTATCGCCAATTAACGTGTTTCCTTTTCTTACTGTTCGAGTCTCGAGCGATATGTCAGGTTTGGCTGATTGCCAACAAATAAGAACGCTTCCGACTAACTCTTGAAACTTGCGGAAGATTAGGTAGTCACTTGGATTAATCGATATATGGGCACTTGGGGATTTCAGGAATCTGTAGGTTCCAAATGCAATTGAATTTCGCGGATAGCCAAGAACTCTCCCCTGACGCAGAGATGACTGATGCGAAGTTATGCTTTTTAAATGTTCTTTCTGCCTGGAAGTCTGGATACCGCAGCTCTCCGTTCTTCGCACCAACGTCTTTCGTGACCAAGCCGTGTAGCTGCCCGACTCGTAAGGCCTATTATTTCTCTTTCCCCTTTCTTCAACACTTCTCTATCCGTTCTGGCGCTGACCCGGAATGATACTATGAAAATACGTGGTTTTCCCTCATTACTGCGTAATTTTTCTCGGCAATATTTCCTAAAATGCGAGCCATGGGCCAACCAGCTTTCGCCTCACCTGGTTTGTCGATATACAAACTTGGCAACTACTGCGCTGGCTGTGAATGCTTGAATCGTTTGAGCTACACCTATAGGATATATTAACTACACATATACAGGGTGTCCCCGCTAACTTTAGCCAAGGGTTAAAAAATAGAATATTTGAGGTAGCCCAGGGAAAACACTTACATACATCTACCAACCGGCTTGCGCATCATAGGCAATTTTTGTTTTGTAATTAATCAATTAGCAATTCAGATAATTTTTCTACATTCGTAAATATTGACTTTAGGCAGAAAATCTGAATAGCAAGTTGGAGAGCACCTTGAGGAACACCATTCAATTTGTTTGCGGTAAAGAAAACCTCACGTGTATCTTTTTCCGAGCTCCAAAGAAAGCCCGCGAAATACAAAAAAAATCACATGACTAGCGCATTCGCGCGCCACGATTGTGCTGCTCTCAACCATGGCTTGAGTGAACGAAATCAGCTGCTGGCAAGGCGCGACTACCTCAATGCGCCGGCAGGCCGATATGTCAAAGGTGGTTGCGGCGCCCTGCGAGCCAGTCTGCAAGCGTGACGGTGCAAGTTGTGAGCTATGGAATGGCCAAAGGTGACAAACACAAATTCGACCAGTTTTATTCGCCACCGAGAGGCAAAAGCAGATAAGTATACTTGCCTATATTCTTTTGACTCTCAGTGGCGAATAAAACTGGTCGAATTTGTGTTTGTCACCTTTGGCCATTCCATAGCTCACAACTTGCACCGTCACGCTTGCAGACTGGGTTGCGCGGGCGCCGCAACCACCGTTGACATATCGGGCGCATTGAGGCCGTCGCGCCTTGCCAGGAGCTGATTTTGTTCACTCAAGCCACGGTTGAGAGCAGCACAATCGTGGCGCGCGAACGCGTTAGTCACGTGATTTTTTTGTATTTCGCGGGCTTTTTTGGAGCTCGGAAAAAAGATACACGGGAGGTTTTCTTTACCGCAAACAAATGGAATGGGGGTTTCCAAGGTGCTCTCCAACTTTGCTATTCACATTTTCTGCCTAAAGGCAATATTTACGAATTTAGAAAAATTGTCTGAATTGCTAATTAATTAATTGCAAAACAAAAAATTGCCTATGATGCGCAAGCCGGTTGGTACATGTATGTAAGTGGTTTCCCTGGCCTACCTCAAATATTTTACCGTGTGCTGTGCGATGTCAGTGCACGTTAAAGAACCCCAGGTGGTCGAAATTTCCGGAGTCCTTCACTACGGCGTCTCTCATAGCCTCAGTCGCTTTGGGACGTTAAACCCCAATAAACCAAACCAATCAAATATTTTATTTTTTAACCATTGGCTAAAGTTACCGTGGACACCCTGTATACTGAAATCGGCATTTAGCCTACAACAAACCATTCCCGAGGTCGGATGTCAGTGAGCATTATATGGGCATTATATGAGAAAGTATATGGTTTATGGTTTATAGGAGTTTAGCCTGCGACGACTTACAGACAGAGCAACCAACTTGCGCAAACATTCAATCAACAATTTTTCTTGCATCAACGGCTATATGCAGGAAATTTCAGTAGCTCTGGGCTCGTAGTGCTTCTAGAATTGACCCCTGCACACAGTTTGTCTGTTGCAGCTCATACTGAGAACGATAGTACAGGCTGCTTTAATTTTGGCCCCATCAGGATTTGAGTTGGGGATCACACCCATGACAGCGAGCATAGCGGGCCTAGAGCTGCACTCGGAAGCCACAGATATTCTTAGCAATGCTACCAAAAAAGATAGTCTGGGTTTCTTTAGTACCAGCAAATAAACATGCCAGTTGAATTCTACCACTGATGCGCTAAAAAAACATATCTGAGCCCTCATTGCTGACAACGGTGAAGGTACTGACTGCTGGCACCACCCTAGGGACGAGCACCTAATACACAGAGAATGTGACAAGGCTATCAACCTGTTTTCGGCAGGACCAGCCCGTGTGCTACCACGATCAAAAAATTACTGGGTATGCGTTCTCGCAAAAAAAAAAAAATCTAGCTTTGCCTCGCAACCCAGCCGCATGGTACTGCTCTGCGCATTTCAGGCAGCTGGATTACGTGAGTGCTCCAAAAAATCATTTATTTCCGCACACTCGCGTCCCGTAAACTTTTGATCGCGTAAGCACGTTGGTAACTCACAGCCTTCATGAAAAGATAACGTCCCATGGACGTAAACGGAGGAGGCCTTACGGTTTCCTTCGACGTCACGGCGCTCTTCCCCACGTGACCAGCCGTTTCCACCGTCGAGGGTGTTCTGAAGAGAGGCTGGCAGGTCGCACTTCTTTGACGCCCCTTAGCTCAGCGTACTGGTGCGGTTCTGCCGCAGCGATACACCTGCAGAGAAAGAGGGGAGGAAAACGCCAGATACAAATACATCGCTCGGCTGTCTTCTCCCCCACCCCTCCCCTCGCGTCACGGGATTCCAGCGTGGCGAGAAGGGGCCTCTAACGCGAAGGGTATCCTCTTCCATGGAGAGAACAAAAGCAAGACTCCGCATAGACCCCACACAGCCGTACATGGCACGTCCGCTGTGAATACGAGATGGTTCCGGTGCGAGACGATCTCAGAGGAAGAGACTGGCGCCGACGGCAAGAGAAAAATGAGTAAGTAAGTGGTTTAATAAAACATAATAAATTGAACGGAAAGAGTTTTGCTAGGCCCCGCATCTGCTATCGCTGTAAGACGGCTTACAAACGTTGACTCCGCACTGAAGAGCTTTTTTTTTAATTAAGTGGTGTTGATAGCCTCAGAGCATAAAACTGAATGTAATGATAGATGAGGATGTGATGTCTATATAAATGAGAAAAGATTCCCTAATCTAAAGAAATCGAGCAGTGAACGATGATGAGGTGCTTGTGTTCATGCGGTGTATGAAGCAATATTGTTGGGCGAAGGACCCTTTGCCAACAGGTGCCGAATTCTTGTCGGCTTCAGCGCTGGGCAAACCCACAGCAGGTGGTGGTGAATTTCGGCCTCAAGATTTCGGTTCTTGCAGACTGGACACCCGGGGGGGTACCAACCTTCGAATTGCGGCTACTTTCATGTCACGGCTGGAGTTAGGGCAACCCCTACCCGGATGCTAAGAAGCGCAACCTCCTCTGCACGGGTAAGACCACGGGGGAGGGTTACCGCACACGGAGGGATTAGAGCACGTGTGCGGCACCAGAGGTGTTTCTTTCCTGTTAAAAGGAGGGTGGTGCCATCCAGAGTTGGGGTCACAAGATCAGGTTGGTGTCACAAGGCGGGTCGATGAATTTGCACGGCTTTGCGAGCTCAGGAGGTCTCGTGGGACGCATTCAATACGGATTTGCTGCGAGATGCGTTCCGCGAGGCAATGGATGTCCTAGCAATTGCCTGGGGTGCGACTGACGTGTCGTAGTAGGCGTATGACGTGAAGGACGTTGGTGCGGATGACAATGCGAGCCGCAGGTAGCAGAGGTACGGCGACCACAGAGTAAAGTGCCTCTGGAACCGCAAGCATTTCCGCACAGAAGGAGGAAGGAGGTTCTGGGAGGAGAAACCTGGACGTTTTGTTCAGAGCAGGCTTGCAAGGGCAGTAAATTTCAGTTGTTTCGCAGGCCTAGATGCTTGCGTAAACGTATAAAACGATTGAGCCATGCGGCAGATGGGCGTCTTTTTCTGTAATTCGTTCGCGAAACGACGCCGCCGCGAGGGTAGATGATGGCCGACGTAGATAAATTGGTTTGTTCTGGCTTAGCTGCACAAAATGCCAGGGAGGGAGAACTGGAAGACGTATCTGTAGAATGGAGTGCGATGAAGCATACGTCCTGAGTGCACACGTTGTGGGGTACAAGGTTAGTCTTAAGCTGGCGAGCATAACGTCTTTGTTGCATCTGCTCATCTAGTGTACTCAGCTGCGCATATTCTTGACACGTGGAAGACAAGTGATGACCCTCGTTGCCTCTCGATTAACAGCTTCAAGGGGATTCCCTTGAGTCCTCGTCAAACAGTGGAATTGGGCTTGGTAAACAAGGCGCGGTTGCACAACCGTCCGCACCAACTGCCGCGCAACATGGGAGCGGGCGCCGCCTGTTTTAGGAGCAATGCGTCTAATCAGACGTAACGCCTGAATCCCTTGTTTTTTGCTCGACAAAACCAAGCAGACCCTGTTCCGGATTCGTGTATTGTTAAGCTGAAGATTTTTATGGTCGAACTTTTTTGAAGTGGAGCTCCAGATAGATGGAGACGAAATGGTGTAACAGCGAGTTTACGGCGTCCCGAGCGCTTGGATACTAACACGTACGCAGTTGTCCTCACTGAAAACTGAAGACCAATGGAAGAAGCACAACTCGACGTATTAGCTATGGCTGATTGTAGGGCGGAGGCTTGAGTCAACAGGTCGTGGTGGGTGCTCCACACAGTGATGTCATCAGCGTACAATACAAACTTAATTTCAGACACACCATGTAAGCGCCAAGCAGAGGGGATAAAAGTAAGATTAATTAATGTTGGCGACAATACCGATCCCTGGGGTCCACCGCGAAAAGGCACAAAGGATACCATGGTCTCACCACTGAGGTGTATGGCAAAGTGTCGGCCTTCCGAAAAGTAATCTACAAAATTGCGCATTCTAACGGGGAAATGCAGCATGTCAAGGGATTCCAGGATAGCAGCATGACTAATATTATCATACGCCTTTTCGATGTCCATGGCCAGTACGGTACGTAGTCTTTGTCAAAAGTAACCAGGCTGCATTGTTTGCTTCTAGCTTTTATAGTGGAGCCCTTGTGGCTTTCCTAAAGATCAAAAAGTTTTGGAAGGTAAGAAGACCCTCAGTCCTTACCTTTAACGACCATTTCAGCTTCAGGGATGCTGTAAGGGCTCCACTGTACGAGCTAGAAGCAAACCATGCAGCCTTGTTACTTTTGACAGACTGTACATTGTTGCTGCGAGTTGATTCTAGAACTGTTGACGCCAAGACAGCCAATTCATCTTATGATTCTATGGACTTCCGAAAGCCTATTTGGGCGGGGTGATAGAAACCGTCAAGGCACCACGGCAGTCGTGTGGCCAGCATTTTTTTGGTAAGCTTGCACAAAGTGTTCGTAAGGGATATAGGCCAAAAATTACCGAGGTCTGTCGGCGGCTTCTCCGGCTTTGAGATGGGGGATCACAATAGCCGATTTCCAAATTTCTTGTACGACGCCTTCTGTCCATACCTTGTTAATTGTGGCAAGGAGTTGAGGGAGTACAGCGGAACTCAAGTTCTTGTACCCCTCGTACGGAATGGAGTCTAGACCGGGTTCAGTCTTCCGACGGGCCTCATCTGTTGCTGCAAGCAACTCAGGCATGGAAAATGGGCTTGCAGTTCTCTAGGCGTCGGCTGTAGATCGTTGTCTATGGACATATAATCGAATGCCCGCCAAGTAGGCTCCTATGATCCTTGGGGGCAACACATCATACTTGGGAAAAAACTTTCGCGCTGCTTCTCTGCGCAATGATCCGGAGCTAAGTTAGCAGCGAAGCGTGCTAAGTCCGCTGCGTCAGGACGACAGGAACCATGTTCCGTAGTCCGAAATGTTTGCCATAGAGAAGCATTCGATGACTTCGTTGAAAACTGCTCACAGCACGCATGCCACTGCATTCGCGAGCTGAAGAGTTGACCTTCGTGTGAGGATTATGCATGCACTGAGTTCTCTTATAGAGTGCATTTTTTGTTTTCCTCTATGAATTAAGTGCAGCTTCACTGTACCGCTGTACCGGCAAGCATGGAGAGAATATTCCCCTTTAATGGGCTGCGTCGCAGGCACATGAAACTCACACAATACAAGACCCACGTGCGGCCGCCAATCGGGTTCTGCCTGTCTCGGCACGCAGCGCGTCTGAAGGGGCTCCCACCCAACCACTCTTTTGCAGCATCCACAGAAACCACAATTTACTTTTCTAGCGATAATTGTTTTTGTGACCAATGGTGGGAAAATGCCGTAATTTTTATCTTCCTCCTTCACCGTCACTTTTGAATACCTCGTACACCCTCGCCCTCATTTTGAGAAGTTAACCGGCCCTCCTTTACCCTCACTTCGCAAAATTTGCTGGCCATCACTCCGCTCTCCCACAAATCGTCAACCCACCCTCAGCCTCCCCAGTAGTTTTTTTTTTTTGATTTTCTATAAGTTTTTTCTAGCCGGCAGCTTCTGGCGATATTACTGAGTAATATCAATATAAGAGAAGCTCTCAAGGCACAGTTGGACGAGAGGCTAGATGTTTTTATTTTTGTATTTGCGCGTTAGTTTGAGCTAAAGCGCGAGACAAAACCAAGACAATTATGAGTTGAGCATCATAATATCACTCTTCCTTCACTTCTGGCACGCACTGCATTCATACATTTACCCTGCACTTATAACATTTGATTGTTATCGATATGCACTGCTAAAATTAGTCAGTGCGTTGTTTTGTCGTTGTAGGGAAGCTAATATACGCCGCGAACATTCAGAAAATAATGCAGTGACATTTACCACGGCAATTACAATAAGTGCAAAGCACTAACTCGACTCAGAACAAGGAAAGTTTGTACGTCGCTTAATTACCATTACCCGGTGACGTTCCGATAGCATTGTCTTCTAACTGAATTTCACTGCTTCTAAGCTCCTGCCATTTCGTGCGGATTCCTGCATGCTCGTCTGATGGCGCTTCCACCCGCACGGATGGAAGATAATGAAGACTACGTTTTCAAACTACAGCACGACAGACTGGGAGTGAGTGAGTGAAAACTTTATAGGATCTTTCAAAGGTTTCGCGCTTGTGAAGTCTCCGTCGTCTTCTCTGGCGCTGGCGACTTGAGGCTTCTCGTCAGCAAGGGTGGGCCCCTATTCCAAGGCTCCACTGAGTCGTGCTGCATCAGTCGCGTGCTGCACTAAGGCCCTTTGGGTCGCGAGCTCGCCGCTGGTGAGCCGACTCTCCCATTGCTCCGCACTCGGGTGTTCGTGTTGGTGGAATGCTTTGTTGCGTTCGCATTCCCACGTGATATGATAAAGTGTAGGTGTGGCATCGCACCAAGGGCAGGTGGCTCTGTATTGTGTCGGGAACATCTTATTAAGTATGTGTAGGTTAGGAAAGGAGTTGGTCTGCAATCTGCGCCAGCCGGTCGCTTCCTCTTTTGTTAGGGCTTTGTGTGGTGGTGGATATCTAATTCTAGCTCCCCTATGCAAGTGCAAGGTCTCTGCGTATCCACCCTCGCAAGCCTGTAGGCGGAGCTCCGGAGCATTTGATTGCCCTGCTCGGAATGCTGGGAGCTTAAGACGCGCGAACGCGGGTAGATGACGAAGAGTACGTCATTGCAAGCAGAGCTCGATAGCCTGGCAATTCGATCAGGCAGGATGTTAAGATTTCTGCAAAGTGATTGTTCATCTGAGGGAAGTATATGTACCGCCCGAATCTGAACCTCAGTGGCACTCCCTTTTGCTGATGTCCTCAGCCTTACCTCCCGTCTATAGTGCTCTGCGGCACTGTCTTTATGAGATGTCTTTCGCAGCGTTCCCTAAAAGCTCTGTAAATAGTTATGTAAATAGAATTCATTTTCAGTGTAATAAATAGCATGTTAAAGAAAGCTGCAGCGATGGCGTAATCGTCTCAAGTATACTGTTCCAGATTAGTTGTAGTGGCAACCGGATTCGCTGTGAGGCTATTTTCCCAGACGCGCATAGATGACGCTGCAGACCTTTAACATCGGTCGTCTCCCGTGCTCTTCGGCCGTCGTTCTGCCGGACTCGGTAGCCGTATTTCGGAACTTTTGTCTGGTGCTTTTTTAGAGGTATATTGCTTCAAGAAAATATGCAGTGTTAATATTCATTGCCGCTTCAGCTTGCCTCGCCCTGATAACGCAAGAATCAGCAAAGAGATACTGGATTACGCACGTGCAGATATACCTAAAATGTATAGCATTCTAACACACGCTTTGCAGCTGATTTCCGCCACGACTTCACTAAACGTACTACAAATGAAAACTGGTGCTTATTTTGTGATATATTAAAAGAACTTGAGAAGATATGCGTTCCCAAATTCACAATCTCAAACCGAATAAATGATCCCTGGTTCACTAACGAATGCAAAAGGTACTTAAACAGAACAAAGAGGGTATACAGAAGAGCTTCAAGAAATAATGCACCACTGGACTGGATGAAATATAAGGAAATTGCTGCGCTTACTGAAAGAAAACCCGAAGAAGAGAAACAAAAATACTATAACGACACACTTCCGAAACTATTAAAAAGTGATCCCAAAAAGTTTTGGCGCACTGTAAATCCTAAAAGCAGCAACATTTCACCAGCACTAACTACAGGAGAGGGCTCGCCCTTACCGTTAGACAAGTGCGCCGAAATTTTCAACAAATCTTTTAGTGACATGTTCACAAATGAACTCCCCACTGATAATTTACCGCCCATTTCTCCAACGTACATACGGTTTCAATTTGAACCTATTACTATCACAATAAATGGCGTCGCCCGCGCAATCGACAAGCTAGAACTTAAAAGGCCCCAGGACCCGATGTGATCAGTACAAAGATTCTGAAACTAACATGTCACGAGTCATCTGGTTTGCTCGCGCTGATATTTCAACAATCTCTGGATGCAGGACAGCTCCCGGACGACTGGAAGCAAGCACACATCATTCCCGTACACAAATCAGGAAGTAACACCGATCCAAAGAACTTCAAGCCTATCTCACTTACTTGTATCTGCTGCAAACTACTAGAGCATATCTTGTTTTCCCACATCATGAACCATCTGAACCTAAATAACTTACTTCTCGAGAACCAGCACGGATTCCGGCAAAACCGATCATGCCAGTCGCAACTCTTTGAGCTTGTGACTGACCTTCATCAATCCCTACTCGATGTCTCATTTCGCAGACGCCATTTTCATTGATTTTACAAAAGCTTTTGACCGTGTTGGCCAAAAACGCTTACTGCTAAAGACCCGCAATTTACAGCTCGACAAGCAAACAACTACATGGATCGAGCAATTCCTAACCGATCGTTACCAGTCGGTCAAAATTGAGAACTTCATTTCTAAACCCACTCGCTTAATATTCGGTGTCCCGCACGGCTCAGTATTAGGGCCACTGCTTTTTCTCATTTATATAATTAACACAACCTCTAATATTACTTCATCAATACGGCTTTTCGCAGATGACTGCGTAATATACAGGCAGGTATCCACCCCGACTGATGCACTAGCTCTCCAATCAGATCTAACAGAACTAGCGCAATGGTGTTCAACGTGGCAGATGAATATTAATGTCAGTAAGACTAAGCATGTAAGATTCTCTAGCGTAGCACGAACATCACAGAATAATTACCGGTTAAATAATAGTGGAATTGACTCCGTGTCGTGTATATCTGGGAGCGTTTTTCAGTCAAAACTTAACCTGGGATGCTCACATTGAATGCATAACTAATAAAGCCTTTAAAAAAAAACTGGTCTCTTGAAACGCCGTTTACCCCTCGCGAACGCTGAAACATGGCACAGCGCTTATACAACGCTTATCAGGTCATCTGTTGAATACGCTTCTGTTATATGGAACCCCTCCCACGCGATTCATACAAATGCTCTAGAAGCAGTGCAAAATAAAGCCGTCAGATTCATACTGTCATCCTACTCCCGTCATCAAAGCGTATCAGCACTGAAGCAAGCAATGAATCTTCAACCTCTAGCGACACGTAGAAAGTTCGCCCGGTTGTCATTATTTCACACTTTACACTATACAGAAACGCCATTCTCCCGAAATCATATCTTTCCTGCACCTCATTGTTCAGCTCGCCTGGATCATGCGCATAAGGTACGTCCGATTTTCGCTCGCACACTAAAATACCAGAAGTCACCGCTGGTTTTGTCAATAAATGAATCGAACTCATTGCCATCCAGCATTGTCGGCCATACTGAATTATCATCTTTTCAAACAGCTTTAATAACATTTCTGATCCCGGAAAATGCGTCACAGAGTGCTAGATGATTTACCGTGTTACGACGACCGTAACTTTTTGGCGGTCCTTTTTTGCTTTGCCATTTCTTGTGTGCTGAACAGCTCCGGAGCTTCTTTTGTGTGCCATTGTATTTGTAGTTACTTATTTTGCCCTAATTATTACTCACTTGTTTGAACGTGTTGAATTTTGCAGTTTCAATGTGTTAAACTGCACTTAACCAAATGTTACCCAAACTCTGCCTTCAGTATATTGACCATCATTTGTTATGAGTTGATTTGTTATGTGTGCTTTCTTTTAATCATCCCCCCCCCCTATGTAATGCCCTCTTCTGGGTCTTTAGGGTAAATAAATTAATAAATAATGCGGACAGACATGCACACTACACGGGGCTTCTGCATTCCGCCGCATTTAAATGGAGGCGAAATGCAAGAGGCACGTGTACACTGCGCGGTGTCGGCGGCCGTTAAGAAAAGCCCCAGATAGTCGAGATTCATATCTTCCTTTTATATACTGTGTCGCTATAGGACGTTTAGCCCCACAAAAAAAGCCAAACAATTTCCCTTCATCATGACTTTCCACACCGGCGTGGGTAAGGTGTGCAACGATAGTGAAACAGATACCGCATTTCCTTTTCCGGGAATTCTTATCGTTAGCAGTAGTAGAATTTTTTGGACCGCCTGCAGGTTACCAGTAACGCGGTTTCATTTGTATATATGAACTCACACGAAGACCTCGCAAATACCGCGAAAAAAGTAACAGTTAAAACACCAACAGTATCATTTAATTAAGCCCAAAGAACACTAGAAAAAACACACAAGGGAATAAAAACTGATACCGGCCTCTGACTGAGTGATTGTTCTTTACGTGCTGGTGCTAAGCTTTAGAAGAAATTTTCATCCCCTTGGGGACTTCTCTGACTAAGCAGTCGCACTCCGGGTGGCAGATGTGCTGCACAGCATATTTCGCTCCCCCTCAAAGCCTTCCTCAGGTATTGGGAACATATGTGTACTGTTCCAGTCAAAAGAGCAAGACTTCATAAACACTAAATAAACAGATATGCCAGACTTTGTAGCACATTCAGTCGACGCAGCTTTGCAGTGCGATGTAAGACACAGTAATGTAGTTTCTAGCTTTAATTTTAGGAACTTAAGATGCAATATTAAAACCAGGACACGCAGTCACGCTTCCTCTGCATTTCGTACTAACGGCCGTCAACGTGCAACAATTGCTGTTCCATTCCTTTTGCGAGGGGCGCACAAATGAAATTTGTAGGTTTGCGGGCATAGTACAAGAAACTTGATCTGAATCGGGGTCCTCCGCCAGATTTTTCCACAAATTATCTCATCTGTATTGCTACCGCAGTTAAAAAAAAACAATTTCCAAAAGACCACAGAGTGAGGCTCAATGTTGTACAAAGCCTGCATGTAAGCAGCAGCATCATAATCTGAAGATTTGTGCGTGGCTCACTGATCGGTCCGCTTTGGAGCATTTTGAATGTAGACTGGGACGGCTGGCTCCACAATTTCAACGCTGTGTTGGAGTCACCTAAATCCTGCAAACAATTACTGCGCTTTGTTTCATTTCGATCTCTTCACATCTCTTCACTGGGGAGTCGTTCACGTTTCGGTTTCCTTTGGGATGTTTGGTATAGGATCGTAGGCACGGCGTCTGACGACAGCGATGATGCTCCGTGTGGAAGGCGGATTTGCTTGATATCGAGGACGTGTAGATAGTCTATCAAAATATGCAGTCGTTTAGTTTTCAAAAGTACATGCCCACGGCTTCAGTCGGCGGAGCGGCGGCGGTGCCACACTGCGGCGCTGCTATCTTCGCCGGGCTAGGGTTCCTCGATGGCCAGCGCCGCTTTCAGGATGAGGACACTGCTCTCGACGGAGGTATGTTGGCTCCCACTCTCCCGTTGGGTTACATTGGGAGCAATGCGTCGGCGAGCTGTTTGGAACAGGAAACTGTCTCTAAACGCATGAAATTCCCGCAAACTTGGTGTCCTCCCAAGGCAGGGTGGTACCATAAATTGTTTTAAAAGTGCAAAAAAGTTCGTTAGACACAAATGTATCTTTATTCACAGCTATTCTGCCAAGAAACTCGGCGCCTTGTGAACAGTAGCTGCATTTTCACAACGGGCGTTGCATACTCCAAGGGAATCTGCTGGCCCGGATGCTTTGCATTTCATTACTTTGGAAGCAAACGGGATTACGTAATCTCCAAAGGTAGGCCATTCAAACCGCTTCTCGTTCGCCGCGAAGTCAAGTGCGAGAATTTACGAGGATGAAACGTTGAAGTTGGGCATTATAACTTCGCCGCAAGCAAACATTGTTCCGGAATGCAAGCATTTCGCATTCCTTGCCTCGCATACTTTGGAGTTCTCTTGGTTGACCTCCGTCTCACCTGACCTGTGATCCCCACTGTTTTCTCCGCTCGCTTTTCGAGCAAAGCCGCTATCCTTTTCTAGGGTGAGCAGAACAGCCGGGAACAAAGCAGTCCCTCATAGCTTGATCTCCGACTGCTGCATCACGCTCACAACACGAGCACACTCCAAGCAATGAAGCGTGACCGAATGGGCGAACTTGCGTATACTTTCGCCTCGGTTTTGCATGTTGCCCGCTGCTTTCTTTCTCCCGATTGGAGACGCATCATTGTGCAGCAGCCTCAATACACATCGAACCTTCTGCGCACCACGCTGTAAGAAGTCGCGTGTTTTTACCAGATCGACCACAAGCCCGTGCGCCGATGACGCAGGCCCGAAAAGCTGCAATCGTCCCGCAGTTTATTGCGGCAAGGGGAGTCGAGTATTAGACTTGTCAGGCCATATCCAAATCTGCCGAGCGCTTGCCAAAGAACCAGAAGAAAGACGTTTTCCAGTACGGCACCCATATTATTTAGGCGCGTCCTCACTGGTAAGCTAGTATGCGAGCTTTCATCATACGTTTTGTACAATTTATTCATCATTATGTCAAGAAGGCGTCATAAGACCCCCCCCCCCCCCCTCTACTTCTTTGCGCCAGCTCACTAAGAATATCCTGGCCGCGAACCTACATTCTCTGCGTCAATAAGAAAAGAAGTCGCGATTGCGTGACGCCAACGAAAGGGGTCTTTTCTCTTCTCCACTACGAAGACAAAAGGCTGCTTTTGTTGGTGTCGCGCAGCCACATTAGTAAAATTCGTCACACGTGCTTCTGCTTCTGGGCAGGTATTTCCTAGAGTTTACGTTTTTTTTTTGCCTGTCTTGATGACAGCTGCGGGGAGGAGAGCATGTCCACCCTGTTTTCTCGCCGGTGTCTTCCTGCGCGCTTAACGTCAAACGCGGTTTTTCCAGGTAGCCCAGACCCATACCATAATGAGAGATCTATTGCCTTGGCCGACTACTACAAGAGTGAGGCCGCAAGCCAGCGCCTTTTAGAAAATAGAGCAGGCGGTTCCCTGGAAGCGAAGAAGGCGGCCCACGTTGCTCTGACTCCCGTTTCTTAGTTTAGCTCGACAGGGATAATGGGATTCAAACGAAATGGTTATTAGAGGCTGATTTTGTGAGATGACATTGTGAATCGGTCGCTTGTGAGGATTTCTTTCTCGGAGTTTTGAAAAGAAAAAAAATAATTGTGTCAGTTAAATTTGTCCTCAAATAGGGTAACTTAGCAACTACCAATGTGCAAAATGTCGGCTTATCGTATCATCAATCTTCGTGTAGTGAACACCATGCAGAGAAAAACTCGACCATCTGCATGATTCTTTTGCGGAACAAGCAATTAAGAAAGTATGGCCAATATGTTTCAGGCCTGTCACAGCTGTACACCTCTGAGCAGTGCGCCGACGGACCGTTTGGAAGAGAAATTTCCCATTACTCCATGAAATTCTCCACATATGGCGTAGTGCTAAGAAGAAGGGATCCCAAGGAATGTTCAAAAGTTACGAGGAACTTTAGCGGTTAAAGTGGTGAAAGGCGAAAGCATGAGAGCTGCATTCTGCTACGCGATTGTTCACTTCACATTTTGTTGGTGCATTAATTAACTGCCAATTAATGACGCTTAAGCTTCGCCTTTAGGAGTGGAACGCGACAGCGTGTTGTAGCGCTGCCACGGAGTCCAAGGAACGCCACCACCCGTTCGGCGCGATGCGTTGCCCTTTGAACGCAACGCTTTTTGAGGAAAGGAAATGGGGCTGTAATTCTCTGTCATCTCGGTGCACACCTGAGCCGCACCGTACAGGAAGGGAGGAAGTGTGAGTGAAAGAAGAAAGAGGGGCCGTAATGAAGAAAATGAAAATTGTATTTCAGCAAAGGAAATTACGCATTAACTGTCTCACATATCTCAGTAGACACTAGTCGAAAATTGTATTTGAGGAAAGGAAGTTGCGCAGTAACTGTCTCACATATTTCGGAGGACGCCCGTCAAAATTCGCGCGCGGTGACGTCACGACAGTTTGGACCGATCTGAAACGCGGACAAATACGCCTTGCTCGTTGGTAAATTGGTTTTTGAGGAAAGGAAATGTATCTGTCTCTCATATCTCGGTGGACACCTAAACCTCGCCGTAACAGGAAGGGAGGAAGATGGGAGCGAACGAAGACGACACCGTATTCACTAGACGCACCTTTGTTCATTCCAAACCATCGAGCTGGCATGGCGGAGTGGTAGCGTGCTCGACTAGTACTTCGGAGACCGGGGTTCGATTCCCAAGCTCGGCCAATTTCTTACTCGGTTTTATTTATTTATCTGGTCTGACTGGAAACGTTAATTAGACTAATTGGTTAAGTAAGCAATTAACTAAACTCAGTCAAACTTACTTGGAGCATCACTGTACGATCCCTTTAATTGGTTGCATCGTTAGTAGCCAAAGTACAATTGACCCCGTTTGAAATTCGCGCACTGTGACGTCATGACCGTGTCGACCAATTGAAAAGCGTGACATTTCTGTCGACAGCTCCTGTTTACAACGATGAGGCATTAAAGGCTTCCGCCTTAAAAAGCGGGTGTTAACTACGCAGATATCGCTCTATTCAGCAGGTAATCCTCCGTGCTGCGGGCATACCCGAGAAAATTAGGGCCCTGTGAACAGCCCTTACGTAAGAACAAAAAATGCAGCATAATTTTATTGAAATCGGAGACCATGATGTTAAATTATAACTACAAAGGAACACCGAATAACCGCTGTACTGTTTCAGTGCAGCCAGTGATCGGGGAACATAGCAGTCCATCACTAATTTCGGTTGCCATGGGGTTAGAGCGACTGCACCATGCATAATGCACACTCAAATGTCCCAGAATATTATTTCTAGCAGCGAAACAACTATGTAATGTATATTTCCAGTTCAATCGCATTATTCCAGTCGCCACGCAACCGCATACAAACCACGCTCCACGCATAGCGCACTGTACGCGGCTGGCACGTGGCACCCAACTTGCCGCTGCGACGGGGATACGGCGGCGCGGGGTGCTACAAAGGGTGTCCCCACCCTGAAAGCGGAGGCGCGCGGACATGAAGGTACGCTACGTCGAGCGCTCGATGCCAGAGTGTACCGTGTGACGACGGCCTTAACCCTCACTCTCGCGGTTTCACGTAATACGCCTATGAGCTATATGTGCGGCATTCGTCTGTTTCGCCGCTGGCGTTGGCTACAGAAGAGGGCGCCTGCATGTGCGCAGGTCTTAGCGCCCGCCTTGTGCGTAGCTGTTCATGCCCACTTCGAAGCGCGGAAAACGAGCGTCATGAAATGATGCTTCCGCTTTGCAGTGCTCTCTTGCCGCGCCGTTACAGCAAGACTAGGGCCGCGGAGCGGTCCGATATGACGCTTTGCAGTGGCAAGGTCTTCTTTATCTGTTCAAATTTTGTTTCACACGTATATTTGTAACGAAAGTGTGGTTCCAAACTCCTCTGCGAAACCGCTCGCACGGTCACAAACCCTAACCAAGAATCTCGTGACTTGGACCGTTCTTCTGTCGTTGCCTAGCAACAGGAAAGCCAGGTTGGCTTAAAGCTACCGAAAAGCATAACACACACTTACCACCACATTTGGCCCGGCCGCCTCTTAATTCGGCCGCGCCCAACACGAAGCTGACCTACAAATTTTGCCTGGCTACCCGAAAAATTTGGCCCGGGTCACCACAGAAATTTGACCTTGACACATTTGGATCCAAACCGACGTCTAACTACAGTTTACCATTCCAAACACAATGACGACCTGCAAATTCAGCCCAGAGCAACCTAAAATTTTGCCGAGTCCTCCTCTAAAATTTGACCTGCATAAATTTAGACCAGAATCAATGTCTAGTCATAACTGACCGCGCCCAACATGATGGCGAACTCCACATTTGGCTGGGCCTCCGAAAACATTTGGCTCGGGCCAAATTTTTGGGCTTGTCTGGCCAAATTTGTAGCTCAGTGTCCTGTTGGCAGCGGCCGTATTTGGAGGCAGCTGGGCCAAATGTGGAGGTTACGGTGTCTTACGTTTTTCTGTACCTTTTAACTAACTTGGTGTTCCTGTTGCTAGGCAACGGCAGAAGAACGGTCCGAGTCGCAGGATTCTTGGTCATTGAAGGTAAGTGTGCGAGTGGTTTCACACAAAAATTTTAATCCACGCTTTAGCCACAACTATACATGAGAAGCGAAATTTGAACAGAGAATCAAGACCTCGCCACTGAAAAGCGTCCTATCTCAACCCTCCGCTGCCCTAGCCCTGCTGTAACGGCGCGGCAAGAGAGCATGGTAAAGCGGAAGCATCTTTTCATGACACCCATTTTCCGCGCTTGGGAGTGTGCATGGCCTACAACCACAACGCTGCGACAGCAGGGGCCCATGCGCCCAGGAAGGACGGATGGAAGGAAGCAAGTCAGCTGGAGCTGATGTCATTGAGAGTGGGTACTCGCAGACGTCGGCCCAAGTCTTTCAACCGTGCGAGGGATTTAGCAATCGATAGTGAGCGTAAACGCGGTAAACGGTCAGCCGAAACAGATGAAGAGCGGGAGCTTCGAAAGCAAAGTAAAGGCGCACTTCTGGCCCCCGAGGACAATGGACACCTCAGTCGTGCTTTAAGCTGAGTGGCGGTAGTGACAGACATGCGCTGAATGCCTTGGCATTGACAACGCCGTGGCTGAAACGCAGTACCGAAGCTACAGGCCGTCGGCGTTACTTGGAGCTCGCATTGACAACGTTCTAGCCTCCGATTATTTTGAGGGAAGGAAGGGCACTGGCTCCCTGAGTCAGTGGACGCCTCAATCGCGCTTTGAGGTACGTGGCGGTGGTGAGAGAGATGTGGGTGGCATGTGTTAGCGCTGACAACGTTGTGGCAGACTCGCGGCACTGCAGCAATAGGCCGCAGCCTGACCTCACGCTGGTTATGCAAGCCTGACTTTCGCTTGCATAAGCAGAGTTAGCTAAGCCACGGCCATTGTTTGTTTAACTGTGTTGTAGATTTGTCTTCAAATTCGCCATTTTCTTTACCCCAAAAGCACAAACGGGGCTCTGAATTGCGGGCCCTTGTGGGCCCAGCACGGACTGCCCATTGGAGCCCGATGTGGATTATGTGCGGGATTTGCAACTCGCGCGGGACCCAAAGGGCAGCTCAGTGGGCTTGCTACATAGCACCGGCAGGGGACCTCTATAGTCTGCATGCATAAAAACGATAAAGCGGGCTTTCCTCGGTTTCTTGTGGGACCCAGATCGGCAGTAATGGTCTTCTCAGGGGGAACCTGCAGGGCGGCTAAGGTGGCAGTGCAGCGGAGGACCACATAGGCGAACCCATGCCAGGCCGGCAGGCGAAACCGTCCACTTTCGCTTCTCCACCGGTTTTGCTCAACCCCCCCATTTCTTCTCCCGATTAGAGACGCTGATTGCTGCGCGTCGAAGTTGTTCTTCTCCCGATTAGAGACACCTCGGTGATCTTTTGCCCATCGGACCAGAAACATCAGCTCTGATGCAGGCCGGGAGAGGTCTATTGCACAGTCGCAGGTATTAAGCGGCAGCGTAAGGAGCTCTTTTTGTCTACATCCCGGCTTCGTCCGTCGCAATAAATCCTACAATTCCTGTAATCAGAAAATAGAAAAAGAAAATAGCGGTCATTTGGGTTCGAACCCAGCCCCTACGCGTCAGGTGGGCACGCACCGCATATACCACGAAGTTTTATTTTTTGTTCTTTATTGTCCGTAGGCCATGAAGGGTCGTTGGTTCAGGCATGTTTTAGAGGCACCCAGTGAACGCCTTGTGGGGTGTATGACTTAGTAAGATTTGTTTGAGAGGTGTTCTGATCTTAGAGTAATTAAAAAAATATTAATATGCTTATTGTGTCTGCGAAATAGCACGGACGCCTATACAATGCGCAGCCTGGGTTGCGACAGCCCAAGGAATCAGTCAAGCGGCTGTCAGAACACTTCTGCTTCGCTGACGTCACTGTGTATGCACCTGGAGTCACCGATTCTCGAAGGGGGCGCTTCGCGGAGCGCGGTGGCCATGCTACGGGAGATTAGTGACACCTTCGTGGTTTTCTCTGCGCCACCGCGACGTCCATTGGCAGCTGGTTTAGCTGGCTCACGCCTGGCGTCGTCACCGCTGGATGTGGCAGCTTCTAGGCGCGCGTCGCTGCTAGGTTTCTGCTAGGTACATTGCTAAGTTCGCGTGCGAGTGCGTCATCTGTTCGTTCTGCAGTCGGCGGCACCCCTCAGTAACTTCAAGTCGCTGTTTTCTGCACCAAGCAGCCTATTTCTGCCGTACGTGTGCATAGCAACGAAACGCAGCAGAACGCGAAGCTGCAAAAAGCATCTGCGCTCCGTGATCAGTGACTTGCTTGCCGCCGTGACTGCCGCTGGGCTGGTTTCGGTGGCCGCAGCCTATGTGACCATGTGCTTTTCTGTAAAGGGCGAACTCTGAAGAGGCCCACTAACGTTGCTCGCAGCCGGGGAGTTGTGGCCGATCGATGGACGGATGGACGGACGGACGGACGGACGGACGGACGGACGGACGGACGGACGTACGGCAGTGTCCCCTTTGAAATGGGGTGGTGGCAGGTGCCACTATGCTCGGATTTTTTTTATTTATATGATTTTATTTAACACTATTGTAAATTAGTCTTGAAATTCGCCATTTATAAAATATGTTTTCCAGTCATTAACTTCTAAGCTTAAGTCACCCCTCTGCTTTTGAGCCACCAATTTTTTCAATCGCTTTCTGCTAACTTCCACTGCTAAATTATATGCATGACCATTGTTATCCCTGAACAATAGGCCTCAGGAAGACTGACTGTGCCTGCATCGACATCCGGATGGATACTGTCACATTTGAGGATGAGGTGTTCAACTGGTACCACAGATTTACCGCACACAGCACATCTATCATCTTCGACAAATCTCTTTTTGTAACTGCGCGTTCAAAGACAACCTGACCTAGCTTTAAAGAGTAGGGTACTCTTACATCCTTACATCCCGCCAAAATGCATGCGGTTTGAGAAGCTTGCAGGCAAAGCAACCTCTCCAGTGAACCTAACTCGTCGAAATAGCCAAAATTTGTTGGGCCACAGCGCCGAGGATAATCGCGTTCTCGAAATTCTAAAAACGGATATGGACATTACTTACGGTGGGCTACATGCCTCTCAATAATTAAGGAGCCCAACGGTAATAGTTTAAAAGTTAACTATTAAATATTGGATAACAAGCCTGCTAGTTAGCACGTCTTGGCTGCATTATCATGTACTACACCGCTGACAATGCTATGCCAGAAAAAGCGCGCATCTAATTCAAATTGCTTATTTTTAAAAATTGCAGAAAGTCTTAGGTGAAACACCCTGTATATAGCAACGGGTACAGAGGACAACCTCGACAGATGTACCTTTTAACCCTTCTCGTGTAATTTGAGGTTGATTATCTCGATATATCTCCGGTAGAAAATGACCTCATGACCGATACCTTTATCTTTTAATATGTTCCTCATTAGTTCCCTCTTTACGTTTTCGTATGCACCACTTATGCCCAGAAAGGCTAAATAGAAAGGTCTGTTTTTCGCATTAGCAATTTACACGCATTACGTAAGCAAGAACAGACTGTCATCTAAGTGCCCACTCCTTCTGAACCTATTCTGACGTTATTCAAGTACCTTATTACTTTATACATATGACTGCTTTTTTTTAATTTCACCGCCTGCATTGTAATGTGTCGTAATTGGTCGGAAGGATTTTATGTGCACCTATCCTTTTATAAATCAGTATTATTTTACTCTGTCTGCAGCTGTACGGATTTTGCTTATTTGTTACGACTGTCCCCAATCCTTTTAGCGTTTCCTTGCCTCTTGGCGCAAGTTCATTGATCAGCTTGATTGGAATTTTGTCTATCCCCACGGATATGCATTCAGGGTAACTTGCTTCCGCTTTTTCTACTTAAGACTTGTTAGTTCTAAGCTGCTTCCCATTGTGCCGTCCTGTGTTGCTGCCTCAGTTGGGGAGATTACCCTATCGTCGCTCCTACATGACTCACCAGTAACTGATGTAATGCAGTTCAGAGCGTCGTCTCGCTTTAAACATTTTCCCTCAGAATATTGAATCTGTTCCTGCTTTGTTTGAGTCGTTTTACTGAGCCAGGTTATATAGCTCGAGAATTTCCGTGGCTCCCCTTTAGTTCTATTGTGAAATTCTTCCAGCCAGCTATCGGAGGATAGTTTTTTTTTTTGCCTAGACGAGGCCGTGCATTTTCTGTTTTTTTTTCGATAAGATTCCCATTTTTGGTCTATTGTTTTTAGATAACTGAGCCCTCTTTCCTTCTTTGTGTTAACCTCGAAGCCACCCACCGTTGTTCGATGGCCTCCTCAATTTCCGTATTCCACCAGCTTCATGGCTTCCTCTTTCCTTTCCAGCGGTTCACCCCTTTTATTTCTTTCATTTTTGTACTGATAAGTAGTTCCGATTATAATCCCACCTTTCCATAGGGTGTTTCTCTATTGCTTCCTTTTTATCACTTCCCAGACTACTGACAGTGATAGAAATAGACGAAATGGGGGGGGGGGGGGCATTTCGTCTATTTCTATCACTGCGAGCTTGCTGTAGATCCTTTTCCACATTAGTCAGTAATCAATGGGTGTCTGCCCGTTACGGAATTCCCACGAGCTTTGTCCCTGACATTTATTTCTATAATAGCAATAACTAGGTTGTGCCGTTCGCAGAAATCTAGCATGACCTTCCCTTTACACTCTGCGTATCCATCCAGATCCTCGATATGGCGTTCATGTGCCCCAGGAGAATAATATCGGCACCGTCTCCAAACTACTCTATATCGTTATTGAGATATTTAACTAGATTCTCTTTTTCTCTCCTGGATTTGTGCCCTGTCCCTAAATAAACGATCCCTAGCCATGTAGGTTTACCAGAAATTTTTCCTGATACCCAGACATTTTCTTTGTAAGTGGATTTTATTCTGTGCCAGTTTGATCCGTAATGCACGAGCATAAGTACCTCTCCTCACTTCTTGTGAGCTGTTTTTCTGTTGCACCTTTCCCAGCCGTAGCATTCAATAAACGGTGGATGCACCGGAGACCGTTGCGCCGCCACTCGGCGGAGAACTCGCTCCAGCTGCCGTTGTGTTGCTCGGTTACTTTTGGCAAAGACTGTACATACGCATGATGCGAAGCGCCCGTGGGGCCGGGAAAAGCCTATGCTATAGCGCTTGCCTTTATCGATGCGCATGGCGTGAGAGAAATTGTGGAGCAGAAAGAGGAATGAAGGACAAGCGCTTGAAGAAGTCAATTCAGCCCTAGGCATCACGAATAAAAGCCCACTCAGGCATAATTTGGTGCAATAGGAGACAATACTTGATAGTGACACACTACGCTGGAAAAGCCGTACTATACATTTCGGAGGCGCTAATGTGAACCAGAATACCGTCGGCACCTCATCAGATAGTTTCCGCGCCCTCATTCTGGTTAGATCGAAACATAATTCGTTAAATGGTCACTGTGTCACTACAAAGTCAGATGCCTAGTGAAGTTTTCCACCTATTTTTTATTAAATTTATCACCCACTGATGATAAAATTTGGGCATAGGGCGCGGGAGCATGCATCACAATAAACGCGTAGCATTAAGGGCGCTCCGTACATGTGCGTAGCGCAGTCTCAGGTGTCTGCTAGTGCCGTCCCATTGCAATGCAAAGGACGCTTCTTTTTTGATGCGGGTTCGATTCCGGCCGCGGAGGTCGAATTTCCATGGAGGCGAAATTGTAGAGGCCAGTGTAGTGTGGGATGTCAGTGCACGTTAAAGAACACCTGGTGGTCGAAATTTTCGGAGCCCTTCCTACGGCGTTCCTCCTAGCTTGAGTCGTATTGCGACGCTAATCCCCCTCCCCAAATCACAAACCTACGTTTTGAAACCTTTCTTGAAGACCTTCCTGGTGCAGTCATGCAGTTGACGGCCCAACAAGTAGGCAGAATCGGGGACAAAGACGACAATTACGAAATTCCATGAAGAAAACGGAAACCGAAAACCATGCTGATGTCTCATTTCGTGCACAGCCAAAGGCTGACTTCTGGGATGAGGCCACTTACTTCCGGCAGCTTTACTTTCGGGCTCCCAATGCACCATCCAGTCCCTTACTGGAGGTCAGTGGCTACAAAGAGAACAGCCACAACCCTTCGTCATCATCATCGTTAAAAGCGGACTGCAAAGTCTTGACCGTAAACGACATATTTCAGTAAGTCTGCGTCTGCGTGGCCAGCCATCTCTTCCCATGGCGTTTGTGCCAGCCCTAGAAGCACTCACCACACTACCACACCTGCTTACCCTGTTCACTTGGTTTCCGTGCAGTCTTTCGTGCTTTCGCTCATAATTCACCCCACGCAAGCCCTTAATTACAAAGCCTATTTACCTCTTCCCTCACTCCCTTCTTCCTGCCTGCTCATCTCAAGCATGACTGAGGAGTCCACGGAGAACTGAGACAGTTACTGTGCATTTAATTTCCTCAAAACCAATTTTTTCACCGCAATTCATATGAGTGGCGATACTAACAAGAAAGAGAAGCTGTCCGACTGCGCTTTGCGCAGCTGCTGGTGGAGTTTGCTATTTTCATCGCAAATAAGAAAAGCAAGCCTAGCCGCACTGGTCAGATGAATTTCCATGGGAAAGCATAACAGTAGGGTTTTTTTTATTCGGTGTGGTGCAGAAAATGTGATGTAAAGCGACGATGCTTGCGGAGCTGCTGAGGAGCTACGACACACTGCATGGACGCGAGCATTAACGAAGTATGGACACCTAATTTTACTGGCATGTTTCGTGGTCTGGAATGATGCGGAAGAAATTACTATACGTGAATCATCAGGTGGTATTCGTCTACGGCCGTTAATAATTTATGATGGAATTTTTCTCCTATGCCGTTTCGATTTCAACTGCCGGACGATGGCGGTGACGTCAAAGTTCGGTTATACATCACGTGAGGAATGAAAAAACGACGATATATTAGCTGTTTGATCGTTTAGTTCACCGCAGTACTGAAGTGAGCCTTCCTCAACAGTCGGAATGACAATGAATGCAGAAAGAGATTATATTGCAGTTTTTATGCCTCACGTGACAAATAATCACTCTGATGTCACAGTTATCATTCGGCTATTGAAACCGAAACAGCACGAGAAAAATTCTTTTAAAAATTATTTAGCGGTCGAGGACAATTGCACGTGGTAATCTATGTAAACAATGTCTTAAGAATCATTACAAACAAGACCACACGCAACGAAAAGTTAAGTGCCTGTACTCCTTTAAGGCTTACATTGGTGGCGGTGAGCTGTGTGTCGGGGACGATACAATACTTTCTAACGTGCAAGGAGTTGCTCTCAAAGCAGGAGTGTAGTAGTGCAACATAAGAATAATCTCATTCGGCACATGAAGCATATGGCGAAGGGTGTTCTGAAAGGACAGTGGATGAAATCGAGTGCAAGGCTGGGGCACGTCCACCGGCAAACTTCAAGCTCTAGCTGAAGGAAAATTATGAATTTCATCATTTATTTCAAGGTCACCGTAGGCAGAAAAAACTGGCGGGTGGTTAGCTTTGGTTCCGGCTCGTAGGTTGCGAAAGCAGGTGTTTTATACTGCATGTGCAGCGTTTATAGTGGGAAGAGCGCGGCGCGCCGTGGCAAGCGGCCGCCGTTACCCGACGAGCCGACTTGGTAGCCCGTGTGTCGCTTCTGGTATGACGTCACGCCATAACGTCACTAGCGCTTTTAGCGGGAGGAGCGCGGCGCGCCGTGGCAAGCGGCCGCCGTTACCCGACGAGCCGAGTTGGTAGCCCGTCTCTCGCTCCTGGTATGACATCACGCCATAACGTCACTAGCGCTTTTAGCGGGAGGAGCGCGGCGCGCCGTGGCAAGCGGCCGCCGTTACCCGACGAGCCGAGTTGGTAGCCCGTCTCTCGCTCCTGGTATGACGTCACGCCATAACGTCACTAGCGCCTTTAGCGGGAGGAGCGCGGCGCGCCGTGGCAAGCGGCCGCCGTTACCCGACGAGCCGAGTTGGTAGCCCGTCTCTCGCTCCTGGTATGACGTCACACCATAACGTCCCTAGCGCCTCTAGCGGGAGGAGCGCGGCGCGCCGTGGCAAGCGGCCGCCGTTACCCGACGAGCCGAGTTGGTAGCCCGTCTCTCGCTCCTGGTATGACGTCACACCATAACGTCCCTAGCGCCTCTAGCGGGAGGAGCGCGGCGCGCCGTGGCAAGCGGGCGCAGTTATGCTACGAGCCGAGTTGGTAGCCCGTCTCTCGCTCCTGGTATGACGTCACGCTACAACGTCACTAGCGCCGGCACGCAATTTTCTTTCCTCTAATTCATTTTAAGGCGAAAGCCTTTCATGGCTCATGCTCGCGGTGTCCTTCCATGCTTGCGGTGTCCGTCCTTGCGCTGGAATCGTGCCAACTGTGGCCTCTCCGCGCAGCGGCGCAACCTCCTGCGTAATTTCTTTTCCTCTAAATCATTTTTTTCACTCTTCACTCCCTTCCTCTGCAAACGGATGACGGGCGTCCACCGAGAGATGCGAGACAGTTACTGCGTAATTTCCTTTCCTCAAATATAATTTTCATTTTCATCACTACGGCTCCTCTTCGTCTTTCTTCTTTCACTCCCACTGCCTCCCTTCTTGTACGGTGCGGTTCAGGTGTCCACCGCGACGGTTGCTACGTCAGAGGTCATTCTAAAGATAAAACGTGGCTACCGGCCGCCGCTACGCGAAAGGCCGTTAGTGAGCGTAGTATTGCTTTCGCAATAAAAGGAAAGGAAAAGGTCTGAGGTAGCATTTAGTGCTGCAGCCTTTATCTGACAATATTCTTTCATGCAGTCTGGCTACGTTACACATGCTTGAATGTACAGGCTTGGTATGTCATAGTTAGTGTTAAGCAGCTAATGTCTTATTTCGGCATACCGTACACGTTGCTATTATTGTAACAAAATTTTCCCTAGTATGTAATAGAGGAAATTTATGCAGTCTGCATGTGCTTGGTGCTGGCTGAAAACCTATGTGGCTTGATGCAATAAGGACGTTGTGTCGGTTAGGCAAGGGAAGCACACAACCTATTCTAAATTTTTCAAGAGCAGAAAGGACACTTTTTCAGAATGAATGCAACCGGAGCAAAGTATGTTATCGCTCAGACATGCAACAATGCAAACATGGTGCTGCTGCTGTGCACTTCTCATTTTGTACGTTTCTGTAGCTGTGTCATTGCTTTCTGCATGTTACTTTGCACACTGGCATGTTGTGCTTTTCTTGTTAGCAGTTGAATGCATCACCCCACAGTTGAACTGCACCCCGTTACTAAATTTGCTGAGGTTTTGACATATGTGGTCAAAAACTGTGTGGTCTGAGACGACTTCTGAGAGCCTGGTACAACTTTCCATAACTTTCAAGCTTGCCTTACAACCTCATTCCTGTTTTGCATTGGGCTCTTTTCAGAGAACACCCATGGAACATTAAATGGAGGCTATAATCCTGAACAGTAGCTGTACAGTTGAGATTAGTGAAGGAAGAGCTCCGAATCTTAATTACTGAATTTCTGCGAAGTGTTCAAAGGAACACAGAAGACAAATTTGAGGTGGCCTCTATTGACAGATTACTTTTTAAGAATGAAATCTGCTTCTTTCCTCTGTCCAGTCCTATAGTGCAGATAGTTTTCTTTCTTAATCACTTAAAGGTTTATGACGACCTCAGCTTGTCATGAGTGATCACCACTTCTTTGCTTGTGATTAGGAGATGTCATGGGTCTTCCACAATGTTCCGAGCCCACCTCGCCAAACTGTCGAAAACAGCTATTTAAAACACAGCTGGCGGCACAGGTTCCATTATGTACACTTGTATTGCATGAAAGTTTGCAGACTACATAGCAGAAGGCGTGCCTTGTGTTTCCCGCGCCTTCAAGGGAAGCATGGGGCATCCGTGCGGCATTTGGGTGCCGGAGATCAGTCTCTGCCATATTGTAGTGCAAGTGACGAGGATATCGGCGTCTGCTTTATTCTTCAAGTGAAGAAGACAGTTATGACGTTTTTATTGATAGCGAGAATGAAGCGGAAAAAAGCAGAGATGAGACGATATCCACCTCCCGCGAATGATGTCACACTGACGTCAATAATATCTTCGTAAGACCTCCATGGTTTGAATTCAAGCGTTCTCTGCGACTGACGCTTAGTAGTAATCTCTCTCCCCCACACTAGAGCTTTCTGAGAGTTACTTTTATGATGAACTGCTTGATGTTATCGTAGTAAAGATAAACTGGCACACCTCTCAGCTGTTAGTTTTGAGTAAGATGAGCAAATATTCTTGCTTCCGAAAATGGGTTCCACGGCCTTTCGCTGTCGGGTGTTTCTGCCCGTGACGCACCCCCAGTGTCGCACACTTCCGGGATGATGGTCCCGCCGTTTCAACGTCAGAATCTGACGATGCGGAACTCGCCTCTTCCTCGGATGAGACGCTGTCAGAGTCCGAATCCGAGCTCGGCTCGTATTTAGAATCTGAAGAGCCACCGCTCCAATGCGCGGAGGAACGTCCCGCGCGGTCAGCCATAACCGAAAGTAACCGCGCGCAGCGGGGGTGTGCTTTCAGTGGCCCGCAAAACGGAGAGAAATGGGACGCTGTGTAATAAAGATGAGAGAGGGAGATGGAAAAAGGCTGAAACAATGTTGAAGGGCTTTGCTTTTGCTGCTGCCATCCGCAAGCGAGGGTGAAACGAGAGAGCGAAAGCAGCGATCAAGTCATGTGTCATTCTCTTTGACTCTCGGAGTGGCAACGCCGCGCGCCCTTGAACTTGAAGCGCCGTAGCTCACACGCCGACAGCAGAAAAATAAAAACCTGCAAAACAGCGGCAGATGGCAGAACAACCCTTGGAACCATAACCACACGCGCGCGTCATGATCCGGCGAACGCGGAGCGACCGTGCCATTCAGCAAAGAGAGAGGGGTGGGATGGCAGTCGCTCTGTACTCTTCAATACACGTACCAAAACAGTAAGGGGCGAAAATACGAACTTGTAGAAAGATTCAACAGATGGCGCAGCTAGTCCAAGAGCGTCAGCCTTGTGCTCAAGCGCGAAATTTTGAACGCACGATAGAGAACGTACCGGTACGTCAGTGACACTGTGGGGGGAAGCGCGGAAACGTACCGGTACGTCCGTGACAGTGAAAGGGCTAGAACTACGTATTTCACGTAGACTTTTGTAACCTACACGCCGCACCCCATAATCTGCTACATGAAACAAGATGCAAATGACAAAAACATCAGCAAGGCAACCAGGGCGTGGTGCAAGTGGTGCCAGAAGCCCCTCTGCCCAGTGCGTGCTTTGGCCGCCACTACAAAGAGACAGTTTCATCTACTTTCATGGAAACTATGGATAAACAGTGCATCTTGTGCATGGCAATTCGAACCCAACCCTTAGATTTTGGAGTTTTATGAATTTCTTTCACCCTACACGTCAAAGGTCGATATGGGTTATTAGATAAGGAAACGAAGAATGACCAATAAAACATTATCTGGCGTAAAAGGTTTCAGGAAAATTTTTTTTAAATATGTTTTAAAAAATTCGCAATTCTGGAGTATAATGTTCTTCTTTAATGAGGCCTTAAGGGGTCTAATGCTTCATGAACTGACCCCTGAACGCACTACCTTCACTGAAAACAAGCCCTCTATAAGCCACAAAAGGTCAAAAATGAAATACAGGTCTCTGCCTCTGCTGACAATTTTCTGAAGCATACTGCAGTGCAGTTTTTTTGACGGGGGCCTTTAAGGCTATGCTACAAGCCATTCATGTTAGAGTGGTGATCGTAGTCGTTCTTGGCCTAGATATCGCGAGTTTAAATGACGTTGTGGGATAAAAAAAGGTTTCATTTGGAACTCAATTGTTGTTAGCAATAAATAAGTCTTTTGCTGCTGAAAAAATGACAACATGCTAACCACAGAACCAAATTTCAGTAAGAAAAACTAGATCCAGTAGTTGCCACAGTCGCTTTATGAGAACAAATTCTGTCTCACTTGATGATGCTCACAACTACCATGCAAGAGGTTGGGCATCTGTACTAAGAGAGTAGTTGCTGAAAGGCTTGGAGTTTTTCAATGGTCAATCGCCAAGCTGCTACAGTGCAAGTTCTCTATATGGTGATGTGATTTGGGCCTGAATATTAGAGCCAGCAAGGCTGAACCACATATTGGAGATTTACTTTGCTTATATCTACTGTCTCATGAAGTAAACGCACCAAAACATTCCTAGAGCAAGCACTACATTATTCTCAAAAATGGATAGATGCTAGGTAACTTGCCGCTCAATACTTGTCTACTCACTGTGTTGCTGACACGCGAGCGCGTAATTCAGCACATGCGAACCACGCCCGTGGAGCCTGTGTTTTGAAGCACAGGCTCCTGCTTCTTCAGTGCTAGCTACTCTTGTGCTAAACGATTTGTAGCATTTGGACAGCTGTGAGAGACCGTCTGTTCCCGAGAGAAAAAAAGCATACTGAACAGGTGTCTAGTCGTCAAAAAGCACAACACTATATTTCAATCAATTGATACTGAAAATAAGTCAGTTAACAATGTCTGTTTGCTACAATGCACTTATCTAAAAAATGGGCATTGCCACAATACCAAGAATTCCGACCTTTAAAAATGTTTCCCAGGCCAAAACATTTAAACTGGATATTTTTGCATGCATCTACATTTAGCAGGCGCGATTCGAGTAAGAAGGCAAAGTGGTACGTGCATATTATGTGTCATATCACAAAAAAAATTTGCGGTTGGAAAACTTTTTCAATGTATTCTGTTTGTGAAAACTTTCAGACAGTACTAAAGGCTAGGAAGACCATATCATTTCGCAGCAAAGTGCCAGTGACCACAATTTCCATGAGTCATATGAGTTGCCTGTTATTTGAAGCTATGAAAATCATGCATTCTTGAGGCTACGGCAAAAGTACTTTGGTCGGCACTGACTAGCACGACACTGCAACGCTATTTTATCAAGATCCTGGTATCCAGGTTTCATTTAGTGGCGCTTAACTTCTAAATGGGCAGAAGGAGGACAAAGCTAGCCATGCCACATGTACTTCATTCACTCTAGCAATGAACCTGCTTTTTTTTACAAAAAAGTTTCAGTCAATTTGTGGGGACGGCTGATTACGCGGGGAAAAAAAGCAGACAGATTTTTCTGCGGCGTCAAAATTTTATATCAGACATCGACTCGCTCGTCCACCTGCCAGTCTGTTTGCCCATCAACAACAAACGCACGCACTGAACAAGTTGCGCCCCTGCTTTCATATCGCCGCCTATTATAGCACCCCAGTTGAAAAATCCACCAGAATGGTTTGGTGTGTTCTGGTGTTAACGCCAGGATTTCCTGGTGTGGCTGGTGTGGGCACCAGGCCAGCCTGGTGTGCACACCAGACCAGCCTGGTGGTGCTGGTGTGCACACCAGACTGGTGTGGTGGTGTCTGGTGTGCACACTAGACCGGTGTGGTGTTGTCTGATGTGCAAACCAGACCGGTGTGGTGTTGTCTGATGTACACACTAGACTGGTTTCATGTCGTCTGGTGTGCACACTAGACTGGTTTCGAGTCATCTGGCGTGTATGATCCAGCTCAAGCACACCAGACCTGTTGCTGTATTCATGTGCGGGAGCCGAGCGCCACCAAAAAGATCTGTTCGGTTCATTCTAGTTTGCATGCAAGATGTACCAGATACAATCTCAGGCACATGCCAGACATGTGGCCAAGGGTTATTTCATGCACTGACCAACATGTAGGTTGGTTTGGTACTTACTGAGATTAATGAAAGATTTCTGTCCTGCTTAATTGCATAGTCCATTGTTGCAACTATGGGTGTTCATGTCTTCACACCACAGTCAAACCATAAAAAAGTCAAAGTTAAATTGTGAGGTGCATTTGCATATCATACAGCATATAATTTAGTATTTATTACTATTACACTAAGGATGAATGGCAGTCTGTTTATTATGTGGACAAAAAAGGCACACTTTTTTAGCTTCCAGGTATAGTTAAATGCTCATATCAGCCAGGACAATAAAAAATTTGTATCTGGTGTGACTATGAAAACATAAAGGCATGACAGCAGGTTGAAAAGCTTGAAAGAAATTAAAACACGTTTATTCACAAAATTCAGCACAGAACTTCTTCGTTTCAGAGCTGCAGTAGTGCCTTCGCGAAATGGGCATTTGGGAAAGTGCCCCTGAAAGCATCACAAAAGAACACCATCAATTCATTCCCCTGAATTGTAGCAATGTGGGGCCTTTCATACAGCCAGGCAGCTTCCACAGTGCTTACCAGTGCCTTTCACAGTGATCAAGGCAATGAAGTTACTGGAATCGGAATGGTGATAAGGAGGTGGGGTTTTGTGCAGACACAATACTTGACGGGCAGGTGGGAAAGTATGAAGTGTTGCCAGCTGCATTAAGCACAACAGCAAATGCCAGCTCAGTTGATAACAAATTGTGCAAGGGTATTTGAAGACAACTTCACACAGCACTGTGCATTTGCTCATCGACGCAATGCCAGATACCATAAGGATCAACAAGACAGAAACAGGCATGGCTGAGTTGGCAACAGCGAAAAGTGCTACACGGCAAAACAGCCGAAAACATCCTAAGCTCCCCCTGTGCTATAGATTCTGCCTGTAAGAGCTTAATTTTCTGACTGACATGAGAGCTGTACATTGTTAAGAGATGCAGAAGAGAATGTGAACTATCAAGTTTAAATGGCCGAGGATTATTTCGTGCACTGACCAAACACCACCAATTGCATAGCTGCTAAAAGGAGCATTTTGCTACTGTAGTTTAATTGTTTTAACACCAGCTAGGAGAGATGCCCCAGACAACTTTTTCTTCAACAGCCAAACAAGGTCTCAAGGTCAGCACATGTAGGTAAAAAGAAAAACAAGCAAAACACATTTTACATATCATTATATAAAGGGTCTTGGAAAACAATGCCCTTCCAAAGTTACATGCACTGAAAAAATTCCCCGCTGTACATTACCACTGAAGGCTATGGAAAGGTGCAAAGGAAGTGCAAATACACTGTAGACAACATCTTCAGCATGAGTTGCTGTTTTTCACGACAATGCCTACTTCGAAGCATGAAGGACAAGAAACCAAAAACTCGTGCTCAGCAGCAGAGCAGCAAATAATGCACAAGACAGTACACCGCAACTTGACATTACTTAATAAGGCACAATATTATATAAAAAAGGGCTCATATCACAGGATACAATGTCAGTCAGGTTATCCAGCTGAAGTAAGCAAAGAATAAAAATAAATGGGTGCAGTCTTCACTGGATATAAACGAATGCATGAGAACTGCTTCAAAGAACGCTTCATGTACTCGGAACAGATTGAAAACACAGAGATAACAGTCCCTGATAAGTGTGTTCATTTAACAGAAATGAACACTTACAAAAAAGCTGGCTCATTCGGGTTGCTAAGTCATATATATAGGGATATATCTTGTAGAGAAATCATCAGCTAAACTGCATATACTGTGGGGCAAAGGCTTCTCCGAATACTAAGTTCCGAACCTCATGTGAAACACGGCACTGCAGGAGCTTTGGTTGGTCTGTCCAGCGGGCTCAATATTTAAGGCTACGTGTTCCCTTGATGGAGACAGTTGGCAAGTACGTATGTGAATTTTGTACTAAGCTGCCATTGAAGCATGTATGTGTTGACGTGTTGGCAAATGCAAAGAAAAACATGCCTATCGAAACATTTTCTTGCTGAACATGCACAAGAGTGTACTGGATGCCACTGCCATGTGACAGTGAACATGCACAACAAACAAGACAGTGTGTTAATAATAATGCAACACGCTGCAACCTCAAACACTAACTAGGAACCTTGCAATGTGCTGTCAAGTTTCATGACATTTTGAATTTTGTAAAATGCAATAGCAAGTTGGCCACAATCATAAATGGAGATCAGTGAAAAAGTGGACGAGTGAAACTGCTATGAGGAAGATGTGCAACAGACTGGGCAAAGGGTATTTTGTCTTTGTCGAAAAGATCAGCATCATCATTTTTGCATTTTTCACAAAGCTGTATTCGTGTCTCACATGCTGCATACATATCGTAAAACTGTGCTCAGAATGACATCGCTTTGAACCAGTTTTGACCACTGGTTTTGTAGAAAAAAGGAGGAACAGAGCTGTAGCAATCACTTCATAAAAAGACCTCAAATATGGTAAATATCCATGCCGCAGTCTTTTGGATGTATAAGACGACTTGCATGTACACTGAAACTTGCTTCAAGAAGTATTATGATGCAGTTCACCGATGAAAAAAGCTCAAAAGCTGAAGGAGTTTAAATTTTTGTTTCCCTGCAAAAGTGGGCCGTGTCGAACTGTACACCCGTGCTTGTAAAAACATAACACCAAGGAGGCCTGAAAGTTAAAAATATGCTGAATGGTTTGTTTCATATCTCGGTAGTATCCAACATGCAAAAATATGGTGCAGAGGGGCAGCATTTTCCCATTTGACAGCATTTGAAGCAAGTGGGACACAAGTGTCTTACTCAAGAATATTTTCATGCTGTTCCCTCATGGTACTGAAAATGACTAATCACTTTCATGAAGATTAGGCATCTTCACTAAGAATGTGCTCTCCTGCTCCACAAGCACACAAGATGAAACAACGCTTTCTTCGCAAAGCATGCATAGAGCGATGCCAAATGAAGGCTGCTCGATTCTGAACAAAAAGGGCAGCTCAAACATTTCAGTAATCAATTCTTGACACAACAGCAAGATTTTACTGTCAGCAGCAAACACCTTGAGAATTTTAACACGTTTGCGTTACTTGCTTCCAGGTAGCATGAACATGTTTTTTCTGCTTGTTGATAATGGGCGCTGTGTACAGTGAACCCCTTGACACGAGCTCTAAGGTACTCACTTACACATGCCTCGGAACCAATATTTTGCCTCAACAGTATTTGGATGGGTTCTTCATAGACACAAGGTGGCAAAGCTGCACCTAAGACACTAGATTTGTGCTGTTTAGAAATTTTACCTGCAATTAGCTCCTGCTGCTTTTTCAAAAATGGAGGAAGAGGTACCAGACGTTTCAAAGAATTTAGAACTCCATTCATAATGAATCTTTCTGATATTTGCCGAGGAACCCCTTTCGCAGCAGACACAAGCTTCAAGATGTCCCCGTTGCCCCCTTCAAATGGGAAGGTTGAAGTGGCCAACAGTGGACCTGTCATCCTAACAGATTTCGCCAGATGTAGAAGTTGATGAACATTGAATGTTTGCGCACTTTAATCATAAAATATTTTCACTTCCTCCACAGACTGTTTCAGCAACCTTTCTGCAATAAAAGTGTCACTGCGTTCAACACTTTCTCTCAGCAGCATAAAAATGCCTTCTACCAGCAATGAAAAATGCCTAATATATCTATCTGGCAGAATGTTTTGAAGGCATGGCACACTGTAGTATAGCAACCAATACTTCTATTCTGTGGCTTTCCAGAATGCCCTCTCTGAAATTGTCCTTGGCAGTCTCGAGAAGCTTATTGGTGGCCGTGCTTTCAATATACGCTGATTTAGCTCGGCAATTCTATTACCTACATACCAAGGCTTCCCAGTTGCAGACAGCCAAAGCTCTGTCATTTGTGCAGTCACACCCTCCAGGACACAATGCATATAATCGGGAGGGAAGCCCCAGACCAAGTCCAATGTTCCTGGCTTCGTAACTGGAGATGGCCCCTTCACTCCATCGACAGAGCACTTTCTTGTAACTGCAAGGGACATGGCTGACAGCACAGTGTCGTGGGACCTTTCAACCAGCACCGCCCTCAAACGTGTACTTTACTGTGCCTACAACAAAAACACAACAAATCATTAAAATCAAAATTCACTTCATGCCGCACAGATCAAAGCAGTAGTAAAGAACAAATGAAAATAATTAAAAACATGAATATAACACCAGCAAAGTATAAAACATCCAACTAGCCAAGTAGGCTGTTATTCCTTACTTTTACCGCTGGCAACCAATCTGCCATGTAAAACATATGCTGTATATCTGTGTCCTTCATAAGACTGAATGAAAACAGGAGTCTCACCGTCAACTAAAGTTCCCTTGTTAAGACACCAAGTGCAGCCGTAGTACCCATTGTACTGCTTTGCATTGAGCAAATAAGCTCTGGCCGGTGAGTCCACACAGCAGCACACAATTCTGACTGCAGACTCCACAACTTGATCAGCAAAGGTCCACATCAGGCTGCCAACCTCTTGGAACTTGTCCACAAAGGTTTTCATAAAGAGATGTGCAGGTGGATGCTCCTTGCCGAACCAAACTGCTCCAACCAAAATATTCTTCCATCGCAGAGGAACGGGAACCTCATTGAGGGCAACTTGTATTGGCCACACAGAACCTTTGCTTGACTTAAATACCGGTGCACCATCAGTATTCATCGTCAAAGTTAGGTCACTCCATTTCATTTCATGGTCGCTGCGAACTTTCTTGTAGAGCAGGCCATCTGTGATATCGGTGAGAGCCTCTGGGCATGATGAAGCAAGCTTACGCAGGTTGCTTCCAACTATTTTGCCCATGCGTTTCAGGAGCTGTTGCAGTTGTCGCTTCAAGTTAAGAGTGATGAAAAAGCTCCCCTTCTTCAAAACCTCTCCTAGGCTTGCAACTTCTGAACAAATTCGGCAACGCCAGTGGCTGGTACCATTGCCATCAATTAAGAACTGGCAAGTCTGTGAGCAGAAGGCAAGGTGAGCAGAAGGCATGAATGCTCACCATTTTTTGCTGAAGCTTCCACAGTTTTCGAAAGCCATATTTGGTTGAAGGAAAAACCTCTTAAGCAAAGAGGGCGTTCAGAAGCTTGAGCAAGCTGTCAACTTGTGTCCATGGTAGCTTAGCTGCCACAACAAATGATAATATCAGGAGCATGGCTTGCAGTCGGGTTGTGGACTGGCCAGGAAGAGTCGTCTTTGAGTTGGCTGCGATGAAATCAGAAAGATCATCATCTGGGTCGTCAGCTTCCTCATACACATCAGGGTCTCCCTGCTCAGCATTCTGGTTAAAAGAGGCAGCACTTCCTGCTTGTTCAGAGAGCTGAGGTAGTGGCAGCAGACATTCTTCACTCTCAGTTTGTTCGTCTGTAACCTCAGCGTCCCCTCTTGGTATCTCATTTACTGCAGCTGACTGCAAAGAATAAACAAACGAGGAACGTATTAGCTACATCAGACAGTGACGAAAGCCCGAGTGGCATGCTTTGAGAAATCTGGCCGATTAGTGGGTCAGCATCTTATCATGGCATGACGTGAGCCCAATAATGCTGAATTGTGGCTCCATCCTCACACCGCTTGTTCTTTACCCAGATTGAGCATTTGAGACTACTCCAGCTGACGAAATGGGAATGGATGTGAGAGGGCAGCAGTTGTAATTGCATTCACTGCACACAACTCTGCCACTGGCTGTGATAAGATGCTGACCAAGTGACCGGCTCCAGCTCTCACAGTGCTATAAAGTGAGCTTCACACACTGACATAAGAATATTTGTCTGAACCGGTGTTCTGCTGGACAAAGAGAGAGACCTGAGAGATCCGCTATGTTGAGGGCTCAGTGTTTTTACTTTTTGTCATTCTTACTGGTATGCAGAGGAATTTTCCATAAAAATTACTACGGGCTTTAAAAAGTATCAGTGCAATCCGTGCTGCTCACAGATGATGTCAGAGCAGAATTGCATGCATACTTCTCGGCATTTGTTGCATACTTAACCAAGTGTTGTCAGTAATCAGAGCTTTATTTCCTCGGATGTCTTTTACACCATCGCCTAGGATGGTGAGAAATGACAGGTGGTGGCTAATGTACGACACGTAAACTCATGTTTGCCACATCTACATATAGTATGCCGATGTAGTCGACAATTCTCACACATTTATAGTGTTCAGTTGGAGTTCGTGTTTGACTGCATTTATGTTGATGAACTCTTCTATACGCAGCATTTTTCATTGGCGCCTGTGCTCAAGTCCCCAAATGATGGCGGCTACATCCAATTTGGCTGCTATTTGGCTGTATTTCTGCCTGGCTATGTTACAAAAGGCCCTCAAAACGCAATATTTCGATCCACATTTCACCTCACCAGTCTCCTTCTGCTTCTGTTTCTTGTTCCTCTTAATTCTGTGCTGCGGAGTGCTTTTTTTCCTGATCATTGTACACCCGCGCTGCCTTGTTCTCTTCTGCCGCAATCTTTGATGCGACAAACTTTTTTGCCATGGTTTATGCCGCATCAATTCATCATTTCCGTTTCCTAGCCCTGTTTCTCATGCTGCGTTCTGCTATCAGCCGTCTGCATCCATCACAGACAATGTCTTGGACGTTGATAGGCCATGTAAGCTCCGCCTTTTCAGGAACTCTCTTTAGATGCTTACCGCGCAGGCAAGAGCATGACCACTGCCTGCGGTGGGTGTAAGGACCCTAGGTTCTCGCGATTCCAAAAAAAAAAATCTGACTTAAGCTTTCCCCCCCCCCTTTCACAAAGAAAAAAAAAGTGGTGGGGGGGGGGGCAAGTTGAAATACAGAATAAACGAATAAGTCGGTAATGCACGCACATCGCACAGCAGCAGCCGCGCCGTCATGATCCGTGCCGCCGGTGCTCGGCGTTTCGAGCTGTCCAGCTCCAGCACCCGTTTGCCCTTCTTTGCTGTCCCTACTTCGCTCAACTTCTGCAATGCCTTTTATTCCGCATCCACACCCACAAATATGCACTTGCTCGCCTCGCGTTTTGCTTCAAAAATTCACTGAAAAGCGGGCTTTTTCTCACCGCTCGCAAGCCTAATGGCAAAGGTCGCTTTTGCAACATTGCACAGCTCGGAAAAAAAAAAAACAACACTTGCGGATTCTTTATGAGTTCATGGAATGTAAAACTTTTCGCCGCAGAAAGTGAATGGGCCCTAGCATATGACGTAAACAAGTCGGTGAATTACCTGCGGTGCTTGAGACGTTGCAGCGGATTCATTTTGCAGCCGGCTCCATGTCGTCTGCTGCGGAATATTCGGTGATAGCGCATTTGGCTCCAAATAGGCGCGGTAGCGTTTTTTGGGAGGCATGTTGGAGCACCTCCTTTGCACGCTTGTAACAGGCTTGTACAAGTAGATGAGGCGTTGGCATGTATAAGGTGCAAGAACGACACTGAAGACAGATGGAACGTACAGCCAAGGAGGCGACGACAGACTGCGCGGGAAATTCCGCGCGCCCGCCTCTCCTTTCCTTTTTTTTTTGTTTTATAGCGTGCTTCAATGCGTGCCCGCCTCTCCCAGCAAGGCAAACGCTACAATCTAGCCAAAAAGAAAGTGGCGCTTACAAAGTTAACTACTATACATTTGCAACATATAATACAGATAATAACTCAATCTGTTTAGCAACGCGCTAAAGCTGTGTGCAGTCTCATCAGCATGCAATTTTTTGTTTGACAAGACTGCAGCGCCACACACACCATTACGTTGTCAAAACATCATGTAGAGAGTTCGTTCCAACCGTTTCAACATCCTTTTTGTTCTATACTGCGCGACGTTGGTGACTTGCTCCCGAGTGTGCATCAGTGCAATGGTGTTTTACGTATACGTAAAGTTTCTGCTTGACAACGTGAAAAAAGTCACTTCATCGGTTCTTGTGAAAGATTTCCACCCAAAGAGCACGGAAGATTTTGCGGCGGGAAATATCTATCAGGTTTATTGGGAGGGGGATGAGAAAACAAAGGGCGGATACTACGACGCAGAAATCCTACAGATGACAGGTAAGAACACCTTTATTACTGTCTGAGTACTTTTGTAATTTCTACTTTGCAGCAGCTGTAGCTAGCCGTGTATTTACGTAGGGCGTTGATTGATATTGAAACTTCATTCAGCCTCTATGTTTGAAACGCTTAACACGGACGCTCGAGCGATTGTCTTCCACTGACGTTAGTGCCGCTGGGCGTCGGCCGCTGTGTCTGAGACAAAATTAAAGTGGAAGCAGGGCACGAGCTGTCTCCAACGTCCGCAAACATACCGTGCAGTATAGTCTTGGACTCTGCGCCCAGCGCTCAGAGGCTGTAATATCAGTGCAGGACGCGCAAGCGAGCGTTCCTGTTAAGCGTGCTGACAGCGGTACAGCACTCGAATTTGCTTGTCAGGGCTATAGGAATGTGTTCTTGAGCTTTTCTGCCTTTCGTAACGCGCACCGCTGTTGTGCAGTTCTCATGTTCAACTTGCAGGTTTGCGAATTCCGTCCTGTTTGCAGCATGTTGCATGTTGATGGATGTAACGAAATTAATCTGGCAGTGTCCGGTAGATGGTAGAGTCGCCCGGCTGAAATTCCCCCGGCACCTCCATCAACTAGGCCTCGTGAATACGTTTTTTTTTCTCACTGGCGCCCCTCCAGGCATTCTTCAGTTGTAGTAATGAACTGTCTTATGTTCAAGTGATGAGTGGCTGGTCTTCCCAGGGTGAACCCGTTGCTTTTCTTTTTTTTTTTGGGGGGGGGGTTGTGTGTATCACTTGGGACTAGTTCGGAAGCATAAAATGTATACTTCACTGCTCTCGGTTACAGCTCAGTTGATGACCATCTCCTAGGTGCGTGTATTGAATATTAAACTGTGAAGGCCTCTGTAGCCGAGAAAGCTGCCAAATGTGACAGAGGTTCTCACGCCACACTAGGAAGGAAGTGTCGATTCTGCATTGTTTCTTGAAAACTTGACATGAATGCGAAATTCTAGAGGCCCCGTGTACTGTGCGGTCAGTGCACATTAAAGAACCCTTGGAGGTAGAAATTTCTGAAGCTGTTCACTGCGGTATCCCTCATAGCCTGAGTTCCTTTGGGACGTTGAACCCCCATAAACAAAAAAACCTGGGGCTGCAGTTTCATATAGCAATGTTTGTTACTGCTGCTGAACAGTGGCGAAAATGATTCATTCTAAAAAAAAAGGACAGACTACTCAATTGAGCAGCCAGTCTCTGATGAGTGTTGGGGGAATTCTGGCTGATGGCCAGATAGGCACTGTCAATTAAATAATTTAGAATAGAAGCTGCTGCAAAAGGCTTGGTGCAGGAAACATTATCTTGCATTTTATCATTACAATCAATGTATGGAAAATTGTGCGAACGTACCCCTAAAAGAGATTTCTTTTCTTTCCAGAATCCAAAGAAGAAATGGGCCAACATATTTCTGGTCAATGACATCGTGGAGTAGTCGCGCGCCCGGCAAAACGCCCAAGAGACCTGGCACGGGATAAAGTATGTATGCGCAATTGAAACCCGAACCTTGTAATGAAATGTGATGTTTAATAGGTTTTCAGTAACGTTGTGTCACATGCAAGCATTTCTGCAGTTTGCGTCCAAAGAAATTTAATTTTTTTTTATAATGTTAAAGACAATATGGGTGAATATGTGTTTTGACACTGTGTTAACTACTGCAGATTCGAAACATCAAAAAGTTGCGGATGCTCGCGCAGCAGGCCGCAACGGACGACCTTATGGCCAGTGGCACGCAGACAGCAGTAGAGAAATAGGTGCAGAAGCTGAGAAAAGAAAGCGGGGAGCTGCGCCAGCTGAACATCAAGCTGCAGCACCAGCTCTTGCGCTTCCTCTCAGCTGATGGTACACTCCTTATAATGAGTTTTTTTTTCTGTATTTCCTGCTGTGCAAGCTTATTGATTAAATGTTTTCAGGTCACATAACCTGGGAAAAATTTTTGGGTGGTTTAAGAAGGAAGTGTGTGTGTGTTGGGGTGGGAGGGGGTAATAGCTTACGGCGCATATTGAAATCTGCGGACTGAAGAGCAACTTGCTCTCACTTTGAAGGATTTAACCTAGCCATGACTGCCGACAAATCTTTTTGTGTTACTCTTTTACTCTCTTCCCTTGCTTTAAAACACCATACCAATAATTGTTGTACCTGCTTCGGTGGCTGAGTGGTCAGGGCACTTGGCTGCTTAGCCAGGACACCTGTGTTCAATCCTGGCCGTGGTGGCGGCGTTTTGAAGGAGGCAGAACACAAAAAGGGTCCGTGTACTCTGCAACGTCTGCGTATTAAAAACCCCATGTGGTCAAAGTTATTCCGAAGCCCTCCACTGCGGTGTCCCTCATAGCCTGTGTGTCGCTTCGGGACATGGATTAATTGTAAATTGTGGCTAAGCCGTAAATCACAATTTTTTCTTTGTTCACAAGGTCAACACGCTAGTAGTTCACTCAGTCATGTTGGCTTGTTCAATAAGACCAAGCTTTCCAGTAATGTCAGATCTTAAAATTCATTAGTTCAGGTGTTAGAAAAAAAATAATAAATACCTTGCAAAGCCATATCTAAACATGCAGTTTCTTGTGGGACACGAACTGATAGATTTTTTGGCACAGCAGTGAGCCATGCCGCAAAAAAATCCCAAGCTATGGGAAGGAATAACGGGGGATAAGGTAGTAGTGGAGCTTATTCTGCAGGCACTTTTCGCACAGGTGCATGGCTGATTATGTTGGAATCAGTGTAACATCTACCACAAAACTGCGTCTAAACTTGAGTCGGGCATGAATCTGCAGTCGAATTGTCAACCAGCACATACATGAGTGTGTATGAGGGCTGTTTGTGGAGTGCGAGGCGTTTACCATGGGAACAGGCACACAATATTATAAATATACGGGACATGTGCCTCGCGGCCTGCTCCTAACAAAGACTCAAGACTCGTCCTCTGTGGCTTCAACATTTCTCTTTGAAGCACTGAGGCGACCAACTTGCAATGCATTCTTGCAAAGAGCAGTAAACACAGGAGAGGACGCTACAGCCAGGCAAGGGTTGTACTGCTCCACTCCGCACCGCTGAGGAGCGTTCTTACAGTGTTGTAGTTTAGAGGCCTTGCACTGGATAAAGCGGGAGTGCTCCACATTGTACTCTTGAGGGTAGCTTATGTATTGTCTGTTTTCTGCCTCAATATATAAAAAAATTAAGCTGTGCTCAAATTTCGCATTACAAAAAACCATGTTCGTTGGTGAAGTTATTTTCATTGGTCTACATCTCTGCCACCCTTTGCAGCACTGCCTGCTGCGTCTGCACCTTCCGCGGCCGTGGCGGCTGCATCTGCCAGTGCTGCACCTGCCCGTGCTGCTTTTGCCTCTGCTGCACCTTCCCATGCTGCATTTGCCTCTGCTGCATCTGCACCTGCGGCGTCTGCTTCTGTTCCACCTGCGGCATTGGAACCTGCGGCATTGGCACCTGCGGCACCGGCACCTGCGGCATCAGCAGATTCTTCACTGATGGCTGCTACATCGGCAGCTGCTACCTGGGAGCCTGGAATAGATGCCCCTTGGGCTGAAGTGTTATCAGCTCCCTCCTCTCCGCCTGCAGCCACCTCTGAGCCTCCACCGAGCCCCATTCCTGGAGCCCTGGCTCATGTGGTCTTCACAGAGGGCTTGGATAGCCAGGAGGAAGGCCCCACCAGGGAAGGCACACAAGTGTGCACAGTAGCAGAGGATGGGAGGGTATGTTTAAAGATACAGCTTAATAATAGTTAATATTAGTAGTAACGTTACTACTTAGTTGTTTCACATAATAGCGAAGGCGAGACAATGAAACTCTTGTGTCTTGTGCCACAGGCACTGGCAAGGTGGCAGAAGCAGAGTAGTCACAAGCAACAAATTTGCCGGGCAATTACTATTCAGGCAGCTTCATTCCTTCAGTGACAGCCACAACATTAAAGGTCCCCTGACCATGTTCAGAGATTACAAACAAACAAGTACTCTGGATAAATTGGGCCGCTAGTGGCAACATCTGTACATCGTTTTTTGGTGTTTTCTAGCTGATAAAAGCTCACATTTTGAATGAGAGTTGTCTTTGAGAATATAACGGGATGCATGCCAACTTAAATTTATATTGTGTGTTCCTCTAAATGATAGTGTAGGAATGCAACAAAAAACACACCTGTACTTCCATCTTTTCATGGCTTGCAGTGTAAGTGTGCGTGCTTTGGTAATACTGCACTTTTCAGTTGCTGGAACCAAAACAGAAGGCAGCGAAATTTCTTGATTGTGATAGCTATATCTCCAATATTAATTGGTCAATACAGAAAATTTTTGTGGGAGGGCATTCTTTGAAACAGGCCGGAAACCATTGAAGTCAAACAAAAATCCAACCAGATGGTGGTCAGGTGCACTCGGGTGCGACGAGAGTAGTGTGGAATGAAGCACAACTCTTGGTTCGGAATATTCGAGCTTAACAATAGACTTGCATGGGACCTGGGTATTGATTTAGGCAAGATGTGTGGTATATAGCTGTTTGTCTGCGAGTGTGAAAGCTTCGACAGCTAGTGAGAGGACACATTGTGAAAATATTTGGGGCTGTGAATTCTTCAGGTTTGTTATTGGAAATCAGTGGGAGAGGCATTTGTGTTGCAGTGGATGTAACATGGCCAATTTTGATAACTGTAATTTCTTGGAAGTGCCTACCTTTTCCTTGTTTTGTTGTTTTATTACTTGGCCAGGGGCCGGAATATTGTCATGAGCTGAAGGCAGATACGAAAGTGACGTAACCTTTTTTTTGTGCTGCATTAACTGCTATATTCCAACCTACACTGAACACAGATCGCCTTGAAGCAGCTGTTTTTATGGGCTGTATGGCTGTATGTGTTTTTTCACATTATGAAGTGGTGTTGAAAGTAGTTTGGTTTGATTTCATGCAGGTTCACCTGGCCAATGGGGTACATCTGACCAAAGAGGTCTATGACCAATTACTGACAGTGCCAAAGGACTCACACTTCGTGAAGCGAGCCGCGACTGCCATTTGGTCGACGGAAGTGCTCGCTAAGCGGAGTGTGACGGGCACACTGTCAAACCGATTCGTCGCCCAAGGCGGAAAGAAGCCGCCTCAACAGCCCCTCACCCCCACAAAGTTGATGCACTGAAAGGTGAATGCGGTCATCTTGCTCTCTGTTCTGTGATTTAACTGCAGTTTAATTCTCAAATTTATTAGTTCTGTGATTTAACTGCAGTTTAACTCTCAAATTTATTAGTAAGCAGACTAAAGTTTTCACTCAATGTGCTCTGTGTCCGCAAAAATTGATTGCTGTTGGTGTTACACATTCTGTGTGATTGATATTGTGCTTCCACCTTCAGCCATGAAATTAAATATTTAAGTGTTTTTAAAAGAAAATAATGCCTGAAAGGTTTATTGTTCACAGTGGGAAAGCAATTGAGGAATTTTGATAGCAGATAATTTGACAGCTAGTGGAAGAAAGGACCATACGTTGTGGCATCATCACAACATCCCGACTGGATTGTGAGAAAACTGCCCATCATGGCAGGTAGCAGTGAAATTAATCATTGGTTGTGAGAGGTGGCTGTTAAATAAAGAAAACTGTAAGCCGCAGAGCTTAAATGTCCCCTCAAATTTTTTTGTTTGTTTACAGCTGCATTCTAACGTACCGCAGCTAAATTAACTAGTGCGGAGATCCAAATGTGCGGCATTCTAACACTCATGATGCATTTTCTTTTCTACGCAGTGTTTTTCACGCACTACGCATCAAGAAAGGGCTACGCAGAGGAGGACGTCGCCAAGGCCTCGAAGAACATTCGAATGTGGTTATCACAAAAAGGCTTTGAGCTGCGGCGACAGAGGCCCCCGAAATAACCATCTTGCGTAAGCATAGAAAATTGCATGTTTCTTTATCCGAGAAGTGGCATGGGATTTTTTCCTATGCAACTTTCTCCATATAATGCACCATTACGTCTCATCATACATACCGAATGCAGCAGGGCACATGCCAGGCTCGTGATACGAGCCTGTATGCTGGCATGCATGGAAACGTCGTCTGGTGTCACGGCCTGGTGGATTTTTATGCCCATAAACATCAGCCCGGAAACACCAGCCCGGAGACACCAAACCGTATTTTCTGGTGTTAACACCAGGCAAAACCTGGTGGGTTTCTCAGCCCCAAAAACACCAGCCCAGAAACACCAGCCCGGAAACACCAGCCCGGAAACACCAGCCCGGAAGCACCAGAACCGTGTCTGAATTTCCACTCTGGTGTTAACACCACATACGGCCTGGTGGAATTTTCGATTGGGACCGTTTACTTCAAAAGGTCGGAGTAATCATTCGTATAATCAAATGATTAGTCAACGGCGCCAGCCAATCGCTGTTAAGGCGGCTGTACTAAACACCGGCTTTGAAGGACAGGTGCGCGTTTTCCATACAATATTAAATAAAAGTAAATTTTCAGTGAGAATGAGGGGGGTGGGCTCATTATGCAAGCAAATGGACAGCATGCCCCACTTCCCCTCGTGAAGTGCCCCAGTGCAGTTTCTTCTTCTAGTGACAAGAGCGCTCATGAAAGGTTTAGGTTTACGGGGGTTTGACGGCCCAAAGCGACCCTGGCTGTGAGGAACGCCGTAGTGAAGGGGTCCGAAAATTTTGATAACCCGGGATTATTCAATGCGCACTGACATCACAGTACACGGACCTCTAGAATTTCGCCTCCATCGAAATTCGACCGCCGCAGCTGGGATCTAACCCGCGCCTTTTGGGTCAGCAGCGCTCACGAAAGCTAAAAGCAGACATGTTATTAGGTAACTTCTACCACAGGCACTGGAAGGCACTACTCTTTGTAGAGAAATCATAAAAAGACATTTACACAAAAGACTTTGTGCGAAAGGCAGTATGTGCCAGCACCTTTCTCCTTTTTTTTCTTTATTGTGTCACGGATTCTCTCCGTGTAGGGGGCAGAGGTAAAGGCAAAATGCCTGACAGAGCCTCTGCGCCCCCACAGTTCAAGGCAGCATAACGTGTCATTTACACACATATTTGCTAAACATTTTTAGCACACAACAGAAAGCAAAAAAAAATTCAGTTATTTAGATCACATGTCTTCACAGCATTAGTTTTTCTTGAACATGGTATATTTTAAAGAGGAAGAAAAGGCATATGCAATAGGTATTATGTAATAACAAAATTGGCTTGCATCAGAAGCCAATCAAAGAAAAGAAAAACCACAATTCATTGGTCCGAAAAATAAATCGCATATGCAGTAAATAGGTCAGTACATACAAACATTTCAGAAATAAACAAGGTTTAGACTGATGTGTAGGGTACATGCTGAAACAATGGCAAATATATTGTACAACCGAACAGAGAAATTACATAACATAATATAACATAAATAATAGAAATAACATAACATAATGCAACGTAGCTGAGGTTACATGTGTTATCAGGGATGAGCGCAAGTTAACAAGAAGAGAATGCAATGTCACTGCCCACTAATAGCTTTTTACAGTTCTTTTTGAAGTTGTGGAAGGATTGTGTGTAATGTACATTAAAGTGATCACTGTTTAATATGTTAATTGTTTGATAATTCAATGTTTGCCTTCCGCAATTAGTTCTTGTGGCGGGCTTGAGATGGTGTGATCTACGTATTGGGTATGAAGTGCAACTGTCTACGGGTATTGTGCGCAGCCTATTTTTATAAATCCACTGATGTAGTTTGAAATAATAAACTTGATCTGCTTTAAGCATGCTGTGTTTAATGAAGAGCGGTTTTGTTCGGAGTCCTCGTTTGTCACCAATATAGTTTTCACACATTCTCAATATTTTCTTTTGTATCATGATTAGTTTGTTGTAGTTTGAAGCTGTCGTAGTTCCCCATACTAGAATGCCGTAACTGAGTTTTGAATAAAAAAGTGAATAGTATAATGCTTGCTTCAACCAGGTGGGTAGTATATTTTGTATTTTATACATGCGACCAGTAACTCGAGATAGCAAACTTTTTAATTTGTTAACGTGAGTATTCCATGTAAGGTCCTCTGTAAACCATACGCCCAAGAACTTTTGCTCTGTGACTTCTTCCAGTAGCGTGTCCTCAAATTTCAGATGAACACAGTAGGGGTCTCTTTTATTTGCTGGCTTCACTCTGAAAATCTCCACGCTGCGGATGGACCATGTTCTCCTTGTCCATATTCATAAGAAACTTCACTGGAGGCCAGAGCACCGTGTCATTTGGAAAAGATGGAGGGGGAGGATAGTGAGGTAAAGGAAGAATGAGAGAGAGGAAAAGGAAGGCGCTACATGAGTACAAGAGAACTATTTCTAACGCACTGGCAAAAAAGAGAAAGATGCAAAAAATTGCGCTTGTATATACCTTCTGAATAGGAGATATCGCCACTTAACGTTAGAATTCAAGTCATGGTGCCGTGAATTTCATAAAAGTGGGATTCGACTGCAGTTATCAGCTGTCTTGAACAAGCAGGAATACTGATACTAAAATGATTATTTAGCTAAAATTTTTCGTGTTGTGCACCACCAGATACATGCAAAAGATCTTAATTAAGAAGCAATGGCCTGCCGAGGCAAACCGAAACTTGTGTAATAATTACAGCAAGTGTTTTCATGTTTTGAAGTGTGGGGAAAAAATGTTGAGAAACTGTTGGCAAAATCATGCACGAACAATGGCTGTTGGTGTTCCATTAGTACTGGCTGTTGAATGGTGTGCCCAGTTCGAAGAGCTACAGTTTTGCCGACCGTGCATGCAAGTGGCAAAAATCCGGTCCTCCTCTGGGGCTTCGAACGCTTTTACAGCATGGAAAAAGCATTGTTTTAATTCTCTGAAACTTTTTAACCGAATATTTTGATGCACCTCGTATCATGTTGCGAGTTAAAGCTAGTTGATTATTAAGAAAAAACATGCATGTGTTTTCTCTGTGCAGCTGCCAATAAAGCAATTCTTATTTTACGGCTGAATTTGCACGAAACTGAGGCTAGTACTGTACTGATGACTTGCGACATACATGTGTTGTCACATACATACCATCTGTCAAACTTCCAGCAGGCTCATTGATTTCATGGCCAGGTTCCTTATTCAGTTCCTTTAATGGACTACGTTGCGCAGTATGTTTAGATTCTGACCTGAAAAGACGATCTTTACTCAAAGTCTACTTCCAAATTCACAAAAACAAGCAAAAATCCAGTGCAGAAAGAAACCTAAATGAAATATCACTGTTACTCTGACACTGCCTTGAAATTAAAAAAGCACTGATTTTTTGAAAAATGTCTCCGCTTGTATGCCTCGTTTTTTGTGCTGTCCCGAAGTTTCCTCGGGGAAGTAGACTGGAATCTAAGAGATTATTTCATCAACTGCGGCTACTGTTTATAACAGGGAAACGCTCAAATAATGGGCGTTTTTCTTTACTGTTATGTCAGCTTGTATGTTTCTTTTTTTGTGCTGTATCACAGTTTCATCGCTTAAATCGACCAGGAATTACTCTAAAAGACTTTTTATGAACCACCGCGGTTGTCTATTGTGAGGAAACGCTCAAACACTGGGAGTTTTTTTTTGTTACGGTTTTCTGCCTAGATGCTCACCTCCAACAGTATTACATATTGGGCGAGTTGGTTGACATACATCTTGCAAACTTTTAACGCGAAAAACACGGACAGAAAGAGTAGACGACATGAGCACTGGCTAACAACTGGAAGTTTGTTCGAAAACACGTAGGAATATAAAGGATGAAGGTGCGACAAAATCGTTGCTCAAAAACCAAAAGAGGAAAACTAAACACAACAATCACCGCCAGCCCCTGCTATCAAAGCGAAAAACACTTGTCCAGATATACTACCTCTTTCTCCCGTATAGCAATAGACCGTTTGGCCACGCACGTGTTTTGAGCCTTGGAGATAAAGTATGCCTCATAAATTTCCCTGCACAACACGTTGTCATGCTTGTACACAATCGTAGTGTTGTCAAGGTCCGGCGAGCATATGCAGGTCTCGAGTTCCTTGCACCAACGGCAGTGCAATACAAGGTTCGAAGAAACCGGTTTCATACAGTCCAGTCAGTTCTTGTGTTTTGTACGTGTTCTCGAATAAACTTCCAGTTGATAGTCAGCACTCGTGTCGTCTACTCTTTCTGTCCGTGTTTTTCGCGCTAAAATTTTGCAAGATGCTCACCATGTAGAGCAGATTTCTTCATAACTATTGTACGTAGATTGACCCGGTTTATTATGCTGCACCCCTAACACCATAGTGTAGGCCAATACATTTTTTTCTCAAATTTATGAATTTTAACTTTTTTGTAAGGAATTTCCTGCTCACTCTAGATAAGTCAACAGATACTGCATTGCAAAAAATTGAAAACCAAAATTTGTGCTTGGTGAAAAGAATTCTAAGAATGTCGTGACGTGCTGCATGCCAACAGAAACGAAATATAAAACTAGCCTTCGGATGTATTTTACACTGCAGGTTCCTCACAAGATTCGGAGGAAAAATACATATTAGGAAATAATTTTCTGGAGATATAACTGTAAAATTTTGTGAGAGTACTCTAACTTATATCTAACATGCTAGAAAATTTCATATAAATGCATGAAAGAAATTAAAAAACGTTTGTTGAAATTCAAGTCCCGCAATATATAGATGTGATCACCTAAACAACCTCAAACCAAATGTGCCAGATTCTGAATTTGGGGAACCTCATCCCTCTAACCTACTGCAGATGATTACCTGCAGCGCATCTCGTGAATTAACTTGTAGGTACATGCTGATTTGTAGAAAAATGTGGTGTGTTCAACAAAGCTTGAACAGAAGTAGAGGAGTAAGCTAGATAAGAATCAGGTTACATATAAACAACTAGCCTGGAGAGCTCTGCGAAAGCAGATACTGCTTTTGGGAAACCTTGGCAGCAGGATTAGCAAAGATTACAAGAGGATAAAGGCTTGGCTGCAGAGAAACAGCTCAAGTAATTACCAAAACTTCCTTGCCCAAAATCAGATGTGCCATAACAGCACATCCCTATAGTGGCTAAGTATTTTTAGTGCTTTGCATATGAAATAATTATAAATTTTAGCCTGCAGCATTGGAATATACTGGTAACTTTAATGAAGAATATGGTTACAACTGAGCTACTTTATTCATTCAAGTTGAAAAGGGGCACTGGTCTTAGAGCCATGATTGCCGGTTTTCAACAAATCACAAAACGGGGTTGGGTTCAGTAACTGCCAAAGCTGAGGCCACGCAATGGGAATATTTAGCATTAATTTATAACAAAACAAAATGTCACAAGTCTGCAAAAGAAGAATTTGGCATGAAGGACAAGCAGATGGGGGCAAACATGTAATAACTTCTTAGCAGCATGTGGAGGTTGCCCGCTACTGCCTCTCGTCGCTCTTCTCTCACCCAAAAACCCTACACCCTCCACACCTACCTTCCTGGCATTGCCATTTAAAGTGCTACACAGCAGTTAACCGGTACAATGAAGCAGAACTGTTAGGCAGAACTGCCCGGAATTAAAACTAATTTTAGGAATATGCCAGTGCAGCACAAAAATTCATTTGCATACCAGACTATGCCCTCCATTAACCTTTCAGCGCATTGCTTGGATCGAAACAGACAAGCAGTACGCAGCTGGTACTGTTCACCGACTGAAACTACTGCTACTGCGATACGAGCTCATGTATAATTATCTGAGCGCCATGGCTGAAGGAAATGCTCGTTTACGCATATACATAGCTCAAGAAGCAGAGTATGTGCCATGCTTTCTGCTTCTACGCTTGACAGCAGTTAAAGTAGAGTTAACATGTAACATGCCAGATGCATTACCTGCATGAAACAGTGCGAGCTAGATGGTGGTGGTAGAACGTTAAGCATGTAGATGGAAATGGAAAGAAGGTTGTCTGCAATGCGTAGTTTGATTTGAGCTTTATCGCAACTGCATGCGACAGTCATCGTTGGTGGTTCTCAGGTTGCACTCAGTGTGGCTGTAGGCTCAAATATTTAAGTTATGAAACAGCGCTGTGCTTTGGTATTCAATATCTGGAGGGGACGTCGGTCAATTGGCTAATTCCTGCTCAAGCCTTCAAAATTGTGCACGGTTTCAGTGTTAAATGGTGCACTAACTTGAGACCGGCCCAGGCCTGTTGTGTCTTGCGTGCATATTCAAACTGGCATATCTGCGCCTGCTCGGCAACGGGCGGTTCCTCCAGGCTCTGGCCAAAGTGGATAAGCCGTGCTCCTTCTTGTGCACCGGGAGTTGTTGTCTTCAGCAGCTGCGCGACGGATGCCCGGGACTCGACCAGTGCCCTGGATGGCAGTAGCGGCTGGCGCGCCTCGCCTTTTGGAAAGGCTACTACTGGTGGACTTGCAATAGCGGCCCTTGCTGCAGGAAACAAAGAGCAGAGCCAGCACTGCAACTTTGCATTGTTATCTCAGATGAAAGAAAAAATGAAAAAGTAAAAAGCAATATATGTACTGCCTCTCAAAGGCTCTCTCAATGGCACATTGGCTGTAGCAAGAAATAAACGTACATCAAGAAAATGTGGACTGTTGTATCTTTGTTGTCAATTAATTAAAAGACCCTGGAGACAGTTTACTCAGCGCTGTAGACTAGGTGGGCGGCTATAGCTTGCCTGACTACTGGAAGATGCTGAGGAAGGTAATGAACCCTGAAACCACTAAATCAGCTATTGAAGTGAAATTCTTTTCGGATAGCCCCTCCATAGTATTTACATATCTCCCTGCCGAATGAAAGTAAAAGAAACTATGGTAAGATTTCCTGAAAAGATTTAAATGTAATGCGTCCTCGCTCATACTCCAAAAAAACAGCAGGCTCACGTAACCTAGTCCTTCCTTAGATATAGCCAAGCACTATCTCTCATGAGCCAAACAGATGGTAAGCTCATGCCGCTGACGAATCGCAGGCCTTGATACCTTAAAGGTCCTTTGAGATCAAGTGAATCAGGGTAACTTCCATTTTGGAACAAGATAGTTTCTTGAGTTGATCTTGCAGAAAATTATGCAACAGTCACTATGACCTAAATCGTGGACATAACAGTTTTATACAGTAGAATCTGACTGATACGATCACAGTTGATAAGAGTTCGTAAATGCCTGGCTGTAGTGCATTGTGCACAATGGCCAGAATTCAATGAGTTCCTAACCCTTTCCCATCCTGCTACAAATGATACGAACCAGGAGAAGTGACAGTGCTCTCGAGCACTACGTGCTGCCCACAGAGTGCCAGTGAGGCGGCACGCACAGCAAGATGTGAGTGGTGGCACAGAGCCTGCACTTCGCCGATGCCGCGAGTGGGCGGTGGCCCACAGCCATAAATACTAAATCCGGGCAGACGAAAACAGACCTGAGTGAATGCGTTTCCAATGGTTCTGCATACTGATTTTCGTCGGTTCTGATTATATGAATTTCGAAAAATATTTAAATATTTGTCATGACTCCGTGAGATGCTTACCATCAAGATTGTTCTGCATTATGTATACGCCAGAAAAATATTAACCATAGACTGTGCTGAATGAATAAAATTATAATGGGAAGAGCAGACACACATGCACATTAGCATGTTCCGTGACAAATGTCAACACCTCTATATATTGAGGCTCTAACGGATATTTACTACAAAAGTGGCATGGGTTGATGACAGTCTGTGTCATCAGCACAAAAGTAGAGGTAAGCTTGAAACGTTTGCAGTGGGCTGAAAAGCGTGTGCAAACAAAGTTAGCTGCATTGTCTTTGTGCTGCCACAACACTATTATCGGGCCTTTGGCAGCTCTGCTGCTTTGGGCTCAGATGTATGACACTGATTTTAAAATCCAAAGGCCACTGCATCAATGCCTCCACTCTGGGTATTTTTGCCGCACTATGGAGGACCTGGGCACATACAAGCTTCAATTCACAGTAGAGTTTTACTTTAGTTTTATTGAATACTATACACAAGTAGAAGTGCGCCAAAAAAAAAAACAAGGTTGTACATTGGCTCCTGAATGGAGAAAGAAGGGCTGCCGACCATGTGAAAATGCCGCAGTATCCTCAACTTACACTGTTGCCAAGAGTGTGGTACATGTCACCTCCTCAAGCATTGCCCTTTCTCAATAACAGTTTCACTGGTATTCATAAAGGTGTTTCTTTTCTCTATCTATGAATATATGCAGGGGCTTGGAAGCCATACGAAAATTTTAAATTTCGAATTACCTACTAAAGGAACTGGCTCTCTTTGTCATGTCCGAAAGGAATTCTATATGCTTGGCATTCAAAACATCTGGGAGCAGTGCAACCAAGAGAACCCTTAACATGAGCATTAACAAACAAAAGGACTAGTCTGACCATAGGGAAGGATTGTGTGAATTATAGAAGGAAGTTGCCACAGAAGACCATGCATTCTATTGAGACTTTTTTTATCCATAGAACTTCCGTGACCACCTTGATAACATTCTATTTACGCTACAATAATGAAACAGCCTAAAGATTTTCTTCTCAATATTTTCTTTGGAGCAATCGAAGGCTTTATGCCCAAATGAGCATACCTAGTTGTGCAGCTGAGAAACTATATAGACCAATTTAAAACGCTATTTTTCAATATGGAAGTCATGCTTTCCCTCCTCGATCATTGGCATCTGCAAACCAAGCCCTTACAGACATGCCAGTGGGCACCCCGTACCTAGGTAGTAATGTGCACGGCATTAACTGAGACGCTTTGGTATTCTGAAAACTATAAAGCATTGGGGTGAGCTTAAGACTGTCCCTAAACTAAAACTGTCTACGTCTACCACATATACCTGCAAATATTTTTTGCATATTGCAGTGCTGCTGGTGCAGCAGCGCTGTCAGCACAGTGGCAGTCGAGTGGTGTGAGAAAAACCTCCTCAACTTCTGGCCAAAGAAAGTTTGGCCGTGAAAATCCCCGCATCGCAGTCCGTAGGACTTCACTCTTTAGATGATGGTGTAGAAAACAAGCATGCTCTTTCAAGCACAAACCGAACGAATCGCTGAACCGTGCTCTTAAGAAGGCCTAAAGAAAAGTGACCCCAGAAGAAACCACGGCTATTTTAGTTCTGAGATGCGCCTACGAGCCTGTTTTGAAGCATAACATGGACACACTGAACTTGAAATATGAGCATTTGCACAGAATTGAATGTCCTTTCCGATAAAGAAGCATGCTTCATTCTATTTTTGCATATAAAAGTTGAGGTTGTTTTTTCGTGTCAAAGCATTTTTCGGTTACCCTGTACGAACAGTGCCAAAATGGCTAAAAGGGTATTATTTAGAAATGTCATACCCATGTTGGCCACTTCCTTGTCTTGCAGCTGTCGAATCACAGCTTTCAGCTGCAGCTCTTTCTTCTTGGAAGCCTCCTCTTGAAGCTTCAGCTGGGACTGTTGGTCCCGCAGTGCATTCTCAAGGGCATCCAAACTGCAAGGTAGCAGTAGCCACTGCGTTATATGACGTTCAAGCAGCTAGCTCTAAGGTCACTGGCAAGATCCTCGAACACTCCAAACTTAAGGGCCACGAAATTAGCTCCAGGGAGTTAGAGGAAGTATTTTTTCACGAATAAGATGCATTAAGAGAAAGAAAAACATGACTGACAACTGATTGCATCACCTGTGAGTCGCTGAAATGGAAAAGGAAACTGGAAAGTTGCAGGTGCTACTTGTCATGCAGAGGTAACGATAAAGCCTCTGTCCTCGCCACCACGAAACGAACAATCGGTGACACCATGAGCATAGCCTGAATTTTTATTTTTGGTGAGGAGGGGAACCAGATGTTCAAGTTCATGTTAAATGGGAGAAGGGGTATATTTCCGGGTCAGGAAGGTAATCTAGTTTCAGTGCGGCTAGCGCCCAAAAAGCTATGCCTCGTTTAATTTTTTCATGCATTGTTCATGTCAATGGGCAGCTACTGCTCCTACATATCCTTGCATTTGGCCTCAACTGCGCATTCTTTAAACAGTGCCTGTGAGCGCCACTTGCAGCACGGCTGAGTGCAAGCATAATAGGCGCTCAAAACTCAAGGGGAGAAGCTGGTCTTGGAGAAAAAATTTTTAATAAATTTTTCAGGGAACATAAGCACTTGCATGCTTATTCTAAACATGCCATTTCCCCGCCGTGGTGGCTCAGTGGTTACGGCGCTGGCTGCTGACCCGAAAAAAGCGGGTTCGATCCCGGCCGCGGCGGCTTAATTTCGATGAAGGCGAAATTCTAGAGGCCCGTGTGCTGTCCGATGTCAGTGCACGTTAAAGAACCCCAGGCGGTCGAAATTTCCGGAGCCCTTCACTACGGCGTCCCTCATAGCCTGAGTTGCTTTGGGACGTTAAACCCCAGTAAACAAAACCAAATCAAATATGCCATTTAACTTCATGTAGACCTACAGCTTCTGCTCTTGAGTAATATGTTATGTAAGTTGTGTGTGTGTGCGTGTGTGTGTTGTGTTGGGTTTAATGGAGCATAAGCGGCTAAGGCTATCATGCGCCAAGCTCAGGGTATAGAAAACTGTGTTATATAAGATGTTATACAAAAGTTTAAATCAACGGTGGTGTAATGGGCCTAAAAAGATATTTTGTGCCATCTAACAAAAATGTAAAACAAACTTTTAGAAGTTACTTATGGTAAAAAGCTTTAAAGACGGTCAGGTAACCTCTGCAACCATCCTTGGGTGCGCAACGATGTCGAGGCTCCCAATAAGTAGAATGAAAACCTGAGCCTTCTTCTCAGGACGAAAGAGTGGCTGATGTGTGGTGGAAAAAATATACTTGTTGTAAAACGCTTACCATTATTTATTACATCTACAATTCGTTTTAAATACCTGCTATATTTAAAAACTTAACAACCTGTGAAATTTCAATAAGTGCACCTTCACCTAGGATCAATCCTAGATCAAAAAAGGTATACGTTCATTGTAGAAAACTGCAAAATGGTTTTTCCTCAGAGTGTCGAGTTTTGTGCGCGAAAATAAAATATGGTTCACGGTTAGCTCTTCTTCGCATCATTCGCATTTGGGCTTGTTTTGTTTTGTTGGCAGAAAATTATGTGTCAGGTGTGTGTGTCCCATAAAAAGTCGGGAGATAATCACTTCTTTGAAATGTTCCTGACAGGTGCAGGACTTCCACTGACCTAAAACTAGATTTACTGATTGTAGTTTGTTATTTGCTTCATTGCTCCATACGGACTGCCATTTTTGTCTTATGTTATGATGGACTAAGGTAATGGAATCTTTAAACGGTATATTGGCTTTTTTTATTTGCTTGTCACAAGCTTGAGGAGCGCAGAAGTCTGCTCTCACGTTTCCTTGTATTCCGACATGACTCGGGACCCAGAAGAGTTCAATATTCTGTCCTTGACCTGTGGCTATTGCTATGTTTTGTATTGTCGACAAGTTGCGGAGCGATTGCATTTCTAGAGGGAGAGCAGTAAGTAAACTTGGTTAGTATGTGTAAATAATACTGCTTGTGAGCTTCTCGTTTCCTGTTTGCTCAGTGGCTACACAGACGGCGTAACATTTGGCACTGAAGATAGATGCACATTGCGGAAGCCTTACTATTTCATTCTAATTCCCTTGTACCACTGCGCTTTCAACGTAAACATCTGTTTTTGAGCCATCTGTACAGAAAGGTGTGAAAGTACTGTATTTTTCCTCGAGTGCAAAAAAAAATTTCGTATTATATGCTGCTGTGGAGTTTGATTTTTAGCGAATTGTGCAAGAGTGAAATCGCAAGTTGCAGGAAAAAGGTACTATGGAGGTAATGGACCTCGTCTTGGAGCAATGCCAGGTAATGTGTCTAGTATGCCGAGGTTTTCCCTCATCTCTTCGAAACGCAAGAGCAGTGGCCTAGTAGTCTGCGGTTTGTTATTAAATAGTGTTCTTGATGGGCACTTGATGACCGTTTGGTGACCGATGTGTTAGGTAGTGAATGGATTTTTAAAATGTATGAACATGTGAGCATTGTTGTTCTTTCTGTAAGTGATGGTTCGTTTGTTTGTACAGAAAGGCTTTTTATAGCCGGCGTCCTGTATGCACCAATGGAAAGACGCAAACCTAAATGATGTTCCGGGTCCAGTCGTTTCAGGCACTATGGTCTCGCGGACACATATACTATACAACCATAATCCAGGGCAAAGCGCACTACAGAGCGATAAATTTGTAAAAGACATGACCTATCGGAACCCTAGTGCTTTCGGGAGAGTACTTTAAGTAGATTACCGGATCGGGAGGCTTTCTTTTTCAATGCATTTATGTGAGGCAGAAAAGTAAGTTTTCTGTCAGATGTTATGCCTAGAAATTTATGTTTATTTTTAAGGGTGACTCTATTTCGTTCAAATTTAGGGTGGGAGCTTCCTGTAAACCTCGTTTGAATGAGAACAAAATGGCCACTGTTTTCTGTGGAGAAAAGCGAAAACCATTTCTATCCGCCCATGTTGGCAGTTTATTTATTGTTAGCTGTATTTGGCTTTCACATGTTGATACGTTGGTGGATGTGCAAGCTATCTGGAGGTCGTGTACATAGATGGAGTACATAACTGGCCTTGGAATTATTTTACTTGGAGAGTTCATTTTTACAATAAATAGCGTGCTGCTTAAAATACACCCCTGAGGTAACCCATCCTCCTGGTTGAAATTCTTCAATAGGGTTGAACCTAGGCATACATGGAATGAACGGTTAGATAAGAAGTCTTTTAAGCAGTTCAACATTTTGCCTCGGATGCCAAGCTCTGCAAGGTTGTGAAGAGTCCCGAACCTCCACGCTGTTTCATATGCCTTCTCTAAATCAAAAAATACAGCAAGACAGTGTTTATGAACAAAAGCCTCTAGGATAGTATTTTCAAGACGAACTAGGTGATCTGTAGTGGTGCATCCCTTTTTAAACCACACTGATGGCTGTCAGGAAGTTCAGAGGATTTAAGAACAAAAGTTCATCTGATATTAAGGCACCAGACAAGCCTATGGGTCTATAACGCCTAAAAGAGATTGGAGGTTTCTCAGGTTTAAGAAATGGTACAATATTGGCTTTTCTCCAGACCTCGGCTATTTTCCCGGATATCCAAGCTTTCTTAAAGAATCTTAAAACTGCCGCTCTGGCAAGCTAAGAAAGATTTGCAAGCATTGAATAGTGTATATGATCGGGTCCTGAAGCGGTTTTTTGACGGCAGATAGTGCTCTATTGATATCTTGGAGGGTAATTAGACAATTGTATTTTTGGTTTGCACCTCCACTTGTTGGGAGCCTCTGTTTTTCAGCTATATTTTTGCATTTTAAAGATGACTGGCTATAGTGTGAAGAAACTGAAACCGCAGCGAAGTGCTCCCCTAAAATATCTGCCTGTTCCCCTATACTTGTTTGTGTACCAGGTGTTGTTTAAAGGGGGATTGTGAAGGGTGAGTAGCTGCCGTTTAGTTTTCGCACTTGCTCCCAAATAGAAGAGACATAAGCTTGCAATGATGTTTTTTCGGGCTTCCGCCGAAGAGACCGCGCTCGTGCTCTTGCCTTTTTTCACCATAATAATGTTCTCATGTGTTGAAGATCTGCGAAAGACTCCCCAGGGATTATTCTGTTGTTTTTTCGCCTATTTACATTCTTGTGTGTGCCAGAATTTGTGGTTCTGGCGCACTACTCCTGTGGATTTTGGAATTGATACATGTGCGGCAGAAAGGATGCATGTTGTGAACATTTCATTTATCTCATCTATGGTATAATTCTCTAAAGCTATATCCTCCAATCTGGCCTTTTTTCTAAACATTTTCCAGTGACCTGAATGTATCTTCCAACGCCGTGGTTTCGTGGGAACGACTGTTGGCGAGGATGAGAGACATTATGACAGGGACATGATCGTTTCTATATAGATTGGCTAAAACACTGCAGTTAAAATCGTTAAAAAAAAGACGGTGACCTAAAAGATAAATCTAAAACACTCATTTCCCCGAGGTTGGAGAACACTAGAAGGGTTTACCCGAGTTCAGTAAACAGACTTTAAGGCTTAGGATAAAATCCTTTATAAGATGTCCTCTAACGTCCGTTTTCTCGCTTCCCCAAAAACATGAATGTGCATTAAAGTCTCCAGCTACCAGGTATTGCTCTGGTAGCTGCTCTAGAAGAACCTGTAAGTCGTGAAGTGTTACCTTAAGGTGCGGATCGATATATAGAGAGCACACTGTAACGGTTTCATGTGCAAGCAGAGTGGCTGCGATAGCTTATTACAGTCTTGTTCTTGATAAGTACGCCTCCCTATGATGGCTACGCCTCCCGACAGCCTGCTCGCCTGCTCTCGATCACGGCGGAAAATAGTATCATTCTTAGGGAAGTTATTTTTTGGGGGACCTAAATTTGTCTCTCGTAGACATTAGTCGACAGGAGCGTGTGCTCCGAGTATGTATTTTATACCACTGCAGTCGTTTAGAAATCCTTTACAGTTCCATTGTATTAAGAAAGCCATGTTGATTTTGTGTTTCTATCGAGTGAAATCTAGATCAAGCTGTTTATGGCCCCGTAACTCGGGGCCTGTCTTTTATTGACCGATGCAGGGAGCTCTGCCGACCGTCCGAAGTGGACGGCACGGGGCTGCCCTGCCTCTGCGAATGCGCTGAACGACCGTGCAGAAGGCACGTTCACGTTTGAGTTCGACCTCGACATGTGGAAGGTCTTGAGGTCCGTCGACACGGGGGTCTGCGCAGCCTGATATGGAGTTGGCGCAGTAGTGTTAGCTACTCCACCTGGAGACGCGGATGGCCCCGCCACAGGCTCACTGCGTGTGGCCTGGACAGGTGCCGAAGCCTGGTGGGGTGCACTGCGCCCACGCACCACATCAGCGAAGTTGGGTTTTGCTGTGAAAGAAAATGATTTGGTGAGCGCAAAACGCCCTCTCGCTTCATTAAATGAAATGTTTTCCTTAGTCTTTATGGTGATTATCTCTTTTGCTTTCTTCCAGGACGGATACGCCCAGGAGTATGCTGCATGTTCTCCTTCAAAGTTTTAGCAGCGCGGGGCTGCATCACATTCATCCGAATGGTGATCCTTCGAGGCGCATTTCGCGCAAGTTTTGCGACAGCAGCAACTTTGTGAACCGTGCCCGAACCTTTGACAATTGAAACATTGGCGGGGGTTGGGTATGTGTGGTCTTATCTTTCAGATATCTCACTTCGTATGTGTCGGGCAGTGTGCCGGTGTTGAACGCGAGGATTGGATGTTTTGTGTCTATTTCCTTGTTGTCCTTCTGGATCTTGATTCGGTGTACGTCTATGACGTCTTCGTCACTCAGCCCTTTTAGCATCTCTTTTTCAGTGATGTGGACGAAACCATTTTCGGATATTATGCCCCGGACAGTCTTCAGAGATGGGTGTCAACTCACGGAGACAGCAATGCTCTGTACAGATACAATGTTTACGAGTTTCGAATGCTCGATGTTGTCACGCAGTTCGAGCAGTAAGTCACCACTGGCCATTTTTGATACCTTGTAGCTAATGCCCAAGGCTTCTGTCAAACACTTCCATACCAGGAAGGGAGATAGGATTCTTGCTTGTTTATCTTGCACTTCACTATGGATGACATGGTATTTAGGAAAACCGACTTTTCTTTTTTGAAAAAAAAAAATCATCTGCATCCATCCATCCTTTCTTGAGAGAGCGATCATGTTTGGAAAGAGGGGGAGCAATAAAAAATGTTAGTTTTTTGGTCATCGTGCAAGCCACCCTCTATGAAGCCCAACAAGGGTACGGGACAGAAACGTGCGCGCAAGTCCTGCCCACGCCAGCTGTACACCTCAACTATAACCAAATATAACGCAACTTAGGGTGGTTGGCCACACAAGGTTAACCCTAGCCGCCTTTGAAAAGTGAAAAACCGAGAAACGAGGAGGAGACAGGAGAGTTGTAAGAAAGAGATAGGAAAGTTAAAGATGAAGTGGAGGACAGGAAAAGGCAACTGCCGATTGCCCCCGCTCGGGTCAGGCCGGAGGTGCCGTCTACAGGAAGCTGGGGCCAAAGTGGTGTGTTGCCTCAACCGAGGCAAAGGTCCAAGCGCTCGGCATCGGCTCAACCACCAGGATCCTCTTTTCCCTGGACACGGTGATGCCACGCACGGCTAAGCGTGGTTGCTCGGGTCCGTGGTGGTGCACTGCTCACCATCATCCCCCTGCGGGGATGTCCCTGCGGATGCTCAGGAGCCCGTGGTGTCGCAACTCACCAACATCTGCATGCTGCAGATGCCTCCGCGGGCATATGTTATGTAAGATTTTGGAGAGGAGCTAAGAAGTTTTCCTTCAGGCAAATGGCTGGTACCCATGCCATTGGTTTGCCTTGGCATCAAGGAATGCAATCAGGGTAAAATTACCACTGTGCCTATCACTGAACTTGAGTAGAAACGGTTTTGAAGTTGCCACGCAGAAACGACTACTTCAAATCGCCATTACTCAAGTTTTATGACAGGTAATATGATAAATTTAATGCGTATGCGCGAATAGTGTTTCTTTGGTTCGAAGAAATAATTTGAATACTTTTGGCACAAAAAAGCTTCAATGGCCCAATAGACATTTTCAAAATCATGTTTGTGTTGAACACACAAGGCTATTACATGAAAAACGAAGACAGAATGCTCTGATGCTTTGTCACACTCAATGAAGTTGTGCTGACTTTGTGCAGAAACGGCTATAGGAAATCGACGAGGGGTGTCAGAACTATATGTGGGGTCTCCAACTGCTGCTCCTAACAGAAAATGCGTCGTTGCCCAGCTGTTGCTTTTAAGTGATGACTCCTTAAGCGTACGCACCGCGCGCATAGCGGCACCCCACGCAAGACAACGTAAAAGGAAGCCTATTTCGACGTGTCTCGTACTAGTTACCCTTAATGCTCATGAACGAGTGCTGGCGCTGTGGGATATTCCCAGAGGCATAGAAGCAAGCCAAGGAGATCATCAGCCCTAAAGCCGACAAGCTCCTTATCCTTGAACACTTATGCCCTATCTCCCTCACCTCCTGTGTGGGGAAGCTCACAGAGCACATCACCTTCGCGACGCTCACAACCTGCGTTGTGGAGGATGGGCTCCCTTCACCCACTATGATTAGATTCCGTGCCGGTGTCTGTGCACAGAGCATCCTAACTCCCCCTACCTCCCTCAATACACACGCGATCCTCGGGCTGGACCTCAGAAAGACTTCTGACAACGTCGCCCACAAGCGTTCTTGCAGGGTCCTCAAACCGTCCGGAAGGCCCGGACGGATTCCATTCAACCCTCACCTTCAATCCCGCAGTATGCCAATGCGTAGACCCGACCATTCGTCTCATCTACTGCATCACCTGGAAGAATAGAGGGCTTCGAAAGCACGAAGAGTAGAGTCTCATACAAGCCTTCATACTAAGTCTCCTCGTTTACTTCCTCCAACACTTCACCCTCTTGACAATGAAAACTGAACAATACATACATCCTGTTGTAGGTACGAATTGCGCACAAAAGACACACACAGGAAAACACACGAGAGAGACTGAAAGAGCGCTCTTTCAGTCTCTCTCGTGTTTTCCTGTGTTTGTCTTTTGTGCGCAATTCGTACCTACAACAGTATGCACCAACTCGCCCAACAAGAAGTTCTTCTTAACATACATCCTCATCCGCAGCCGCCCTCCAGACACCTCCACTATCCGGCTTCAGGCATTAGGCCTCTACAACACGGACGCGAACTCATAGAAGGGGACCTTAGTGGGCCAACTTCGCACCTCTCGTGCACGATGATTCGAATCAAAATTGTGAGCAACTGTTAGTCGTACAGCATTCCGGGTGGTGTCATAGTGTTCCTCTTTGGATATACCTTACATGTTTTAGTCAGGCTGGAGGCTAGCTTGCGACGGGTTCGAGCCGATGACGTATGCACTTTCAGTTGCATGCTTTAAGGTGCGGTTGAGATGTCCACCAAGATGTCGAGATGTGAGAGCTACTGCACCCTTTTCTTTCCTTAAAACACATGCTTTCTCAATCCTACACAAAGGCTCACTGTCTATCTTCATGCTCGCGCCGTCACACCTGTTTAGTGAATTTCACGCGTAGAAGAGAGGCTCAGACTCGTTCCGCACAAGTGAAGAGAGCTATGCGTCCTTTGATCAAAGAGATTTACTACAGCGCGATCCGTTTCCGCGAGGCGCCACTGGGCGCGCGCGCATTGCCTTGAGGACGCCACAAGGCGCCGGCCAGTTGTTTGCCCGCCTGCCCCGTCGGGACCAATCAACGCGTGCACGGCCCGCGGACGCGGGTCGGGCTGTGCTAAAAATCTATTCGGAGGACGCGCGGCTCCCTTCACTTCTGCGTAACGAATCTGAGCTCATTGCAAGCAGCTGCCGCTCTACCACACATAGAGATCTATTGATGTCACCGCTCTGCCGGTAATGGCGCGTGTGCACTGCAGCCACAGACACCTGGAAGGTACAGATCTGGGCGCCGCGCTTCCGCCTGCTCGCGTTTTTCCGCGTGCATACGCAGCCCGGCTCCAGCATACGCGCTGAGTCGGGGTTTTTGTTGCCGGCGCGCCGCGATGCTATAAAAAAGGCAGAGCCTCCTTTTACTTTAAGGATGCCGGGCATGTAAGCACCCAGTCCCCAGTCTAGCCCTCGTTTGTTTAAGCTTGCCGCCGTCGCACAGAGGCACTATGTTCTGACACTGTGCGTCCCACCAGCGCCCGCACGGGTGCGGAGTTCTTGAGGTGCCCATTCATAGTGCAGATTAAAGATGCTAAATATTTTCTTTCTGGGAGCACCACGTGATAGTGTTAATCGTGCATCTTTTGACATTTCAACGCTCGGTCTAATACCGCAGCTGAAGCTTGCAACAACCATCATATGCGGTAGGCCTGCGTGCCCTTTTAAATGTTAAGCGCAAGAAGAAACAAGCGTTTCTTTCCATAAGATCCCTGCAGACGCAGCACTTGACGTCGACTACTTTTTTGCCAACTCTAGATGTGGCAGCCGTTGCACTTATTGGAGTTTCCATTTATCTCGCGTAATGAGCGAAAAATTGCATGCAGTTAGAGAGCCAAAGCAAAACTTTGCTATGGAGGCACTGATCAGCCATTAAGACAGGGGTGGTCCCAACTCTGGTCTCTACTGGTCTCTACTACTAAGAACTCATTACAGCTGTTTATTCTCTGAAGAAATATGTGGAGATAATGCTATCAGACCGAAAAGTTCTGAAATCTATGAAGCACTGCTTGCAGCACACTGTCAGTGTAATCACAGGCTCGCCTGCATGAAATGCGAAAGCTGCAAAAACAACCAAAGGAAAGCTTTCGTAGAGCTCATATGCGGAAAATTCATGAAGCCGCAGGTTTCAAACCATGCACTGGACAAGCGACAGAAATGCAGTAGCTAAAATGTAGCAGAACAAGCGGCTGTCCCGCAAACTACTGAAGCTTCGAGGTGTTTGTGGTGTCACTGCATTTAATGGCTGTAAACTCATAACTTTGTTTTTTTTTAGTGAACTGATGTTTTTGCTCCAGACACTAAACTGGGATGGCAGAGTTATGAATAGGGGAATCTTTATCTTCTCCTATGTGTCTATTGGTATCAATGATTTGTGCCTTCGTTCATGTACGGGATAACCAGCCTGCTCATTTGGTGGCTTTGTTTGTGATAACGAAGTCATTTTTCCATTGTAGATCTTTTATTTGCTGTGAATGTTTTTCATTTTTAGCTATAGCCAGGACTGCTGATAATATTGTCACGTAGTGGTGACTGCAGTCCGGCGAACAGGAACACAGCGAGAATGTCTTCGAAACGAAACTCTTTATTCGGGCTGACTTGAACCCGCAAAGAACTAAATCACTCGGCGGCGGCGTAGCAGCAAGCGTGCTCGGCGGTCGTCGAACAGAACGACCGCCGCTGTCGGCCGTGCTCTTTTTAAAGCTGGTAGCGAATATTCGAGATAAAGCTTAGGAAGTTACTAGAACCTTCTGGCGCAAACTAGAATCGGCTCCGTCCCGATGCGATCAATCGAGATAAATCTAGGCGCGTCTTGCGTCACAAACGAAGCGATAAAGCGGTGGGTCGGCAGCCTTGAAGCATGAACAAACAAATACTACAAAAGAACGCTACAAAGATTCGCGGCAATATGAATAAACAGTGTCGTACTAATTGCTGCCATAAAATGTATAATGTTCTTTTTGCGCTTGATAACTTCCGCAGCATTATGCGCATGGAACCACATTTGATGTTGCTTTGGAGTGAAGCTTTCGTCTTTTTGATGCTGAACTAAGTTACGATATCATTGTTACTGGAGCTGTGATAAAAACACGTTTTGTGCTACGTGTACTGTTAGCTGTCGATGTTTTGCCTGTATTCCTGTTTTAGTAAATCAGACTGTGCTAATATTTGCTTTACTTCACGTACTTTCTCAACTCATCGTCAGAACTTGACTATTTTCACACTGCGAAGCTATGCAAACCTTGCAGGCCTATAATTTTCTGAGAATTAAATGCTGTGAGCGTCGCAAGAGGGTCTGGCCCACTGCCTTTCTGGGGAGGTACCGGTGAAGCATAGTGTCGTAAGCTAGCGCCACCTCGCGGGAAGCCAGGAAAACAAAGTGGCCCTGGGTGAACAATAGTAGAGCGGCCGGAGTGCCAGGCATCTCAAAGTAGTGGAGGCAGTGCCATAGGAAGTGGACTCTCAGAGAAAATTGGCCCTGTAGGAGCAATAACAGTCATTAGACCCGAATAGCAGCGCGAAAGGAGCAACTGCGACCACGTGCAAACCTCACGGACCAAATGCTTAGTCCTTGGCCTGAAAAGAACAGAAGCACGAATGGCAGAATTTGCTCTCTGATTCACCGTTACTCCTCAAGCAAACATGGCAGCACCCTTCAAAGCAAGATCCCTCCATTAAGACTCATTTCTCGCTGTTAGTACCCTGTTCAGTGTATGCACTGGGGATAAATTGGGTACCGGTCTTTGGCTTTGTCTCATTTCGTAAATTTACTTTCGTTTAAATTTAGAGTGACAATTCTGCCGCTTCTAGGCTTAAGAGGTTGGTCGGTTTCTTGTCAAAAATGGTTCCTGTCCTAACAACCGGACGGTGCCACTAGGCTGAAGCTTTGCTGAAGTTTTTGTTCTGTCTCTCTTTTCACATGCTGCACTAAAAAGGGGAATGTGAGAAATTTTGTTATGTCCTGCAAAATACCAGCGTTCAGCGTACGTAAGCGTGAATACGCTTATGGTAAACCTACATCATCAATTTATATTTTTTTCTAACCAGATCTATGTACGCCACGAGCGGCGTCGTAGTCACAAGGAAGTGTGAACGAGGCATAATTTTAACAGCAGCGGATTTCGCTCGCTCTCGCTGCCGAGTGCCCAATTGTCAACGAGACATAAGATCACTGACAGCCCTGCCGCTGTCCGTGCCGAAGCGGATAGATTGTTTTGTGTGAGAAAAAGGCTTGGTGGAACCGAAGTGACCGGCAGCTCATCAAGCGCATAAAAATACATAACAAGTGCATAAAGAAATACTACATGCTGTATGTGAGTGGAAAGGCTTAGCGTTAAGCGAATATAAGTAGTTTCATTTCGTTGCCGTTTGTTCGCGAGTTTGTGTAAGGCTTTGTAAGTACCGGTGACCCTTAGTGAAATTGTGACAGGCAAATATTCCATTCCTCGTAACCGCTGCCCTTTAGTAACAAAAAATGAAGTGAACCACGAGCTTTTATATTCGTTTTAAACAGGCTTCTATATGCAGTTACCATTCGTTACAAATACGACTACCTTATCTGCAAAAAAACGAAACGAAGACAATAATTTCTGGTTACTAAAGACCACCCGTAAGGCATGCATGGTTCAACATTTCATTCTTCGGATAAAAAGTGAAATTTACACTCCTGTGCGTATGCTTTACGGCTTACTGTAGCTTGTTGCGAATCATACGGCAGAAAACCGCCATACTTTGCTCTAAACAGAAATCTGTTTCATAAACGTATGAGCTTAAAACCGAAGCAGTGTGGGTGCTTTGTGTATAAGGCTTTTATTTTCTGCGCCACACCGTCTGCTCTTGTGGTCTGGTCATATGCGAGCTCGGTTCTCAATCCAAAGGTTGTGGGTTCGAATGCTGGTATTTTAATGTGTGCTTATTTCTGTTTGCTTTTTTGTTATATGCCGCCGCCGCGGTGGCTCAGTGGTTATGGTACTCGGCTGCTGACCCAAAAGACGCGGGTTCGATCCGGGCCGCGGCGGCTAGAATTTCTTTGGAGGAGAAATTCTAGAGGCCCATGTACTGTGCGATGTCAGTGCACGTTAAAGAGCCCCAGGTGGTCGAAATTTCCGGAGCCCTTCACTACGGCGTCTCTCATAGCCTGAGTCGCTTTGGGACGTTAAACCCCATAAACCTCTTGTTGTTATATGTAATAAGTACTGGCGCCCAAACTTACTGTTGAACATCTTTTCTAGAGGAACAACAGCTAGACCCTTTGAAGTTGGTCCCGAAAAGGACTCCCGAAGTTACTCCCCAAAAAGACTAACCTCTCACCCCCTTTATTCGCTTTTGTCTTAATAGTGTTTCCTGAACCGAAACAACATATAGCAAAATCTGCAGACAGGTCATTCACTCGAGACGAGTATTTCGAGATTTCGAAAACTAAACATTGGAATCGAATTGAATATTCAGTACATTACTATTTGACAGAATATATGAAATTGTCTTAATTGTACGCTTAATGCACTCTTTGATGTCAGACAAACTAATGGCATGCATTTCAGCAAGTTCCCTGCAGCAAAAGTTCGTACAATTTCTTTACAAAACCTTGCATAACATATTAGATAATTTTACAAGCACTAGTTCTACATGAAATTAAATCTTCTGTTCGGAATTATGGCACACAAAAGTATGTTCCATGAAATTTCATAGCTTACTCTTCATTAATAAGAATTTTTTTCTAGGACCAGCTCCCTCACCCAACCCATCGCACATTAAAACCACACATAGACAAACAGCCCTGATTAACAACCTTCATAGCCTGTCTCGGGATTCTAATCAATGTGCGCCTCCAGAGTTCCAAGGGGTGTGTATAAAGAGGAGGTAAGAGCTGCGGCAGTGCAATGAATGTGCGGCGGCTGCTTGTTGAAAAGTAGGCAAGTGGTGCTCATAAGCCTACCTGAGCCTTGTGTCTAATGTTTTGTGCACGAAGTACCTTTATACACAGTGTAGCAGCACTGTTAAACAATCGTTTAAGTACATTTCAATCTATTTCTATGGGGATGCAATTTTTCTTTACATAGCATCCTTTGGATCGGTGTGTTTTAACACAGCATGCCCTTGTGCACTGAAACTTCTGACACTGCCAGAGAATGTGGTCAATGAGCATTTTTGCCTGCTTCAGAATAGCAGCGGTAGAGCACTGCATTTTACAACTTATCAATGATAGCAATGATAGTCATCCACTACCACGCCTTGTTGATAACTCTAATGCTGAAGGCTCTTGAATAATAATACAAGCAGAAAGGGGGTTTACAGCGAAGACAACAGTGGACAACGTGGAGAATAGATCTCTCCCTATCTGAGCAGTGAAACTGAACCCATGATAGGCATTTCATCGAGATGATGGTCGCCTCCGCCATTTCCTTTCTTGCATTAATGAATAGGTTTTGCAAATGGCCACTTTCCTCCAGAATCCAATTACATGCATTACCATTGAATTTATAAGAAACGGATGTTATTCAGCAGTTTTGGGGCTTGCAGCCATTTTCATAGGTCAAAAAAGAAATTCCGCAACTCTGGACCCACAATAAACATTACTACATTTATTGCCGATGGCATCTGTCGCACCACGAAACTAGACGTTTATTCCAAAGGTTCCAAGCTGCTCCTTTGTTCTTGTCTGCACCACATTAATCGGCCACAGAATTCTGAAATATTAAAATAGGCTACTACCAGCAAAAGCAGTGCTACTAGACATAACCAAAAGTCCACGCTTTCACTCCAGTGAGCAGTGAAAAGAGCAACCCCAGAACTTCCTGGCATATTCACTTGTTGCTAACTGGGTGGATCTTTCAACCCCAAAAGGAGCTAACTACTCAGTAAGATAACGCAGTGACCAAGTAACCAATCGATTATTGATGCTAAGACTCCTTGGTAAAAGTATTTGAGCCAGTATATCACCATCTCTATTAAGACTCACTAAGGTTAGGCTAGCCCTCTTAGTGACCACCATTAATATGATGCAATTAAACCTTGAAGTTTTAACCGTACGCCAAGAAACGATGCATGCTGCATTTGTTTTTCTTTTCCTGAAAATTACCACTGTGTGGAACGTGCCAAACATACCTTATTTTTATGCTGCTGAAATGATGACGAGGGTCTCCCGCTTCTCGTGTACTTAACGTGTCTGCCTGGACTGAGACAGATTTCTTTGTCTGGAATTAAAAGGAACATCCGCATTTGTCACCCGGATTCCAGCCCGTGTTAATGGAGATGCAGGAATCAATATCGAAACAAAAATGGTGGACGATTTACCGTGGTAATTCCAAATGCGAATTAGTTACGCTAGCACTTCGGTTTCGGCTCGACACTGTTTTCAAGGTCAAGCAGACTTTAGATAAGACCACTGAAATCAGGCTTAAGCTCCACCTTAATGGTATGACGCGATAGCATTAAAAGGTTAGCACCCACATATGCAGCATTGCTCATTCTCTACTTTACATTCATACAACCGCTGGCAGTCCTCATACAGCTTGGTCCTCATACAGTCCACATACACCCCTGGCGCTGAGGTGCAGTGGTTAAGCGATGCATCACTGCCTTGCAATGGAAGGTGCTGCCACCGGGAGGGATTTTGAGACCTAGATTACTCTTCCAGAGCAATTATCAATCATTGAGCTGCCACCTGCTACTGTAGGCAATTTGCTGCCAATTCAGTGGACAGTCTGTGGTGATGTCACATGGTCACATGACCTAAGTGGCCCACCACCCTGTGGGAACACACAGGAACCACACAGACATCAGCTAAGCAGCTGAGTAGAAGCTGAAATGCTAAAGCACTAAAACTGAAAATAAGGCACAGTCCATTCTCAAACCGAAAGATCCCCAAAAAGTACCAAGCCAATTTTACAATCACCAACAGTGTTATATCTACTGGAGGGCAAAGACCTCTCTCGATGATCTCCTATTATCCCTGCCCATACGTTAGCCATGGTTATTTTACCCAAGGAAATCTAATTTCGCCTCCCGGTATGACATACCCTGCTGTCCCCCAGAAATGCCTTGTAGGTCTTGACAATATACTCAGGTTGAAATTTCATATGAAGAATTTCGTTTATTACCAAGGCCAATAAGGCCTGGCCTACCCCAGTCAATAAAATGCTTTGCAAACGCCTTGAAGGGTAGCACCTGACGGGCATCAGCCTTGCTTTTCAGAGTAACCTTAAGAAAACGACACTTAGAGCGCTAGCACTCGATGGGTCACTAGCGGGAAAGTCGTAATGTGTCCTGGTGAAGCTTGGAGTAGCATGGGTAAGCTTGGGTAAGTTCAGAGGAGCGTTGCGCCAGCTGCAGCTGAGTGGAGAGAAGGGGTGAAGGTGAGCGAAAAATGTAGTGTGCACATGGAGGTGCCAGAAAAAGGAGACGAAGGATGAAGTTGCCGGAGAAACAAGCCGTGCATAGCAAACCATGAATGCAGTCAGCCCTTCCATAGGTTCCAAAGCAAACGACATCCAGGGCATGCTAAACAGCAGCGCTAAATAACGGAACCCCATCGTGAGTATTTAAGTGATCAAATAATATCCACAACGTTTTAGAGGTAAAGACACCTGTCTGCATCGCTTTCTCTCTGTACATTGCGTACATCACGAAGTATCCAGAACAGTATCCGAAGTATCCAGAACTTTAGGCATGTTTCATGCGAATATCATGCAGGCAGCAGCCTAAAAGTACATCTCACAGCAATGTTATTTAAACGAGTACTAAATATATTATATGGCACCTATTTATTTGTAGACATTAGCTGCACATGAAAGGCAGCAAACGCACATAGAGATATTCGGTACATTTTTTATTTGTCTCCTTTACAAACCAGATTCACATCATTCTCTCAAAGGCTAACTATTCTTTGTTTGTCATATTCTTAGTGCCTTGTTGTATGGAGTGATCTATTCTGTGCCATGGCTTTGTTGGTCAACATAGGTCTTGCGGAAACTACGTGTGTGTTCTACAGCTTTAAACTTGCACTGCTATACATACAGTGCAGAATTTTGTTTGCCCAAATATTTTGAGCTCATGTGACAAGCTATTTTGCACCATTATTCTCAATTACCATAAGGCTATTTTAAACTCAGTTATTTTTTTCCGCTGCCTGTTAGTTCTTTGGTTTCGCTCTAATTTTTGAGCATCTGCATTTCTACCTGTTTTCCACTCGGCCCAGAAGCCAGTCAAGCTCATCAGAGTTTTTGAAGCGAAGCTTCACAGCGGGACCTCGTGCTTTGATCACCGGGTGCCTATTTTTCACCGTCAAATGAGATTGAGCTTCGAAAGCAAAGGAAAGGCGCATAACTGGTTCCCTGGGACAGCGGACAACTTAGTCACGCTTTAAGCTGCGAAACGAATGGAGCGGGGGCTTGTAAAGGAAAGAAAAGGCGCATAACTGCCCTCTTGGAACAGTGGACGCCTCAGCCGTGCTTTAAGCTACGTGGTGGTAGTGACGGATGTGCGCTGCATGCGTTGGTATTGACAGCGTTGTGATAGAAACGCGGCACTGAAACCATAGGCTGTCGACGTGCATTGTCCTCATTGGCGTTACCGTTGACAACGTCTTACACTTCGATTACTTTAAGGAAAGAAAGTGCGCGTATCTTACTCCCTTGGGCAGTGGACGCCTTAATTATAGTGTGCTTCTGATAATTAAAAAAATCTCTGGACCCTTAAGGTTTGAATAAGTGAGAGTGAACTGCATATCAGGAGTGGGGTACATAGACAGTGTTCACATGGCTGAACAGAAACAAAATGACATCGGCTCTGGACCACTGTCGCACAGGGCAGACAGCGTCAAGCACTTCCTCGTGTTGCTTTGTCAGTCCTATTTCTTCAATCACTGGTGTTTAGACAGAAATAAGCTCGAAAAGTTTTACTGCATTAGCAGCAAAGTCCTACTTAGCTGATAAATTTGATGACTATATTTCCCGCGTGAATCCACCCTCGGCGCCCCAGCGCATCGCAGCGGACAGGGCACTTTCCGGGCCCCCTCGAGACCCAGAAGGTGCCTCCTCCAGAGCACCCTTCAATGGGTACACCTCCAGGGCAACCCCACCGACTGATAGAAATGCATCACCCATCTACGAGATTCCGCCTGCCATCCACTTACCATCCACTCTCCAGAAGCGCATAGTGAAACCAATTTCGTAGACTCAAAAGGAAAGTGATCAATGGAAATGTGAAATATACAACCAATACTGCTAAAGCAGATTTCTTGCATCACATTGTATGGTACTTATTTACCGCCATTACATCTGCAGTTCGTACAGCAACGCTGACCTTGAACAGAGCTTGAAGGAAAAAGAGTAGACGGTGCCCCTACTGTTATCAGCATTCCCTTCAATCGGTGCTTCTTTCTAGATGAAATACCCTTAAAATAACTGAGTTGTTTTTATGCTCACTTACTATATATATATATAAAAATGACGGCAAACTGCACAGACAACAATCATCAAGGGAAGGTGTCAATGAAATTTGCTGCCTTGCAACAACTGCTGAAAAATCACTGCCAAGTGATGAATCCATTCCCGTAAAAAAAAGATAAGCATCTCTATAGCACACTGAATAACTTAAAGCACTAAAATTCCAATTTTCGCAGGAACTGAGAAATGACCCGGTGTATACTATACAGACTTCACAGTGGATGGCAGGAATAGTTGTACCACTGCAAACTTGTGCCAATCAGCCCCATGTGTTCAAAAACATGTATATATAGATAGGTGCATGCACACGCACATTTTGGGGTACATGTGAACCAATACTTTTTAAAAATTCGGAATCACTTACATTGCCCACAAGATGCTGCAGCGGGGTCAATTTTTTCAGCTTCTCATAGTCTTTCTTCAAAATCGTGATCTTGTTCTCTAGAAACTTTATCCTGTCAAAAGGGAATAACAGTTATGTACAGTACTTGCAAAAACAAAAACGAGAAAATCCAGTTTAAGTCAAGAACACTGGGCATGCAGATAAATGAGCACCAGCCTTTGTGGCTGATGGCTCTCCAGAACTCCACTCTACGGTCACTACAAGACTGAACACTTATCAAGACGCTGTAAAGCAAAGCATCAAACCAGATACCCGAGAGCATATAGAGCCAGACTTTTGCAGCATGTGACAGAGCACAGAAGGCAGACCAGACATAAGAAGCTGGATCTAATAGACCACATCAAAGACACAGAGACCAGAAACACTGGCATGAAACGACCACAGCTGCCAAATATTTCACTATTTATTTGGCAAATATTTCTGCCTTCAGGCGTTCTTCCCAATCAATTTTGCGCCAATAACAGTTTTCACCATGCTTACTAAACACGTGAACACTTTTGTGCAGCACTGAGTGTTATCGATTATTTCTGTCCTCAGTAAAACTTGTTGTCACTGTTTCCAACATGCTTTCACCCAAAAGGCTGATTTCATTGCATTATGCGCACAGTCGCACTCTAAGCAGGTCATGAAGCCTGCTTTGCTTAATGCCTCACTGATGTTCTGAATTTCGGAGCAAAATTCAGTGCTCTTTACAAATATATTATATTACCAAATATCTTTATTTCAAGAAAAAATGCATAAGGAAAACAGTTTTGTTACTCAGTTACTTCAGAAACGCACCAACTTCCCCTTGGTACCTAAAACCTGGTAAGAAGATATCATTAGACAATCTGCATCCTATATTCCTCAATGCTGCATGAGTAAACTGTTAGAGAATGTAGTATTACGCAGGCTGCAACCACACCTGAAACCATCAGCTTTTTTCACACATTCATTTCGGCTTCCCAACTTACCTTTCGACACACGCATGCAAGTCCAGCTCTAAAGGAACCACACTAGACAACCAGAAACGCAAACATACCACCAGAGGTGCTTGACATACACAAAGCCTTTGAAAGCGTCAACCACGACCGCACCTTATCCACACTAGCGTCAACAAACATGGGCACCTTGACATGGAAATATGTGCAAGCTGACATTTCATTTTCGAACCTGCTCTCACATTTTTTATGTGATCACACTGTTTATAGACGAAACATAACTCTGCCAGGAAGCTTTCTCGGCACTCGGACGTGCATACCAAGCTTTAGTTTTTTCGTTTTTAAAATTTGCGAGGTTCTCCTGTATCGGGTACGTGCGAAATGTACCCCAAGCTTTATGTCGTTTTTTTTGCTTCCTTGCAGAGTTGTGTGCACCACACTTCGTAGTTTTGTCATACCACTCCTGAATACTCAGGATTAGCTAAGTGTGCGCCACGTACGATACAATTCGTGAACTTCTTCTTTATCTGACTGGCCGCCGCGGTGGCTCAGCGGTTATGGTGCTCGGCTGCTGACCCAAAAGACGCGGGTTCGATCCCGGCCGCGGCGGCTAGAAATTCTTTGGAGGAGAAATTCTAGAGGCCCGTGCACTGTGCGTTGTCAGTGCACGTTAAAGAACCCCAGGTGGTCGAAATTTCCGGAGCCCTCCACTACGGCGTCTCTCATAGCCTTAGTCGCTTTGGGACGTTAAACCCCATAAACCATAAACCATAAACCATCTGATTGATGCTGAGATCTCCTAAAACTATTGTTTTCTAAAGTAGCTTTTGCTTTAAAAAGTTCCCAGTGTGCTAAATGAAGCTTCCAACATCCAGGTTTTGTTCAGATGTCTTCCGTTGCAGATGTTAAACTGATTAGTACAGGGAGGTCATCGCTGCCATATGAGTTTTCGATGACATCCCATTTAAAATCGCTAAAAACGGACAATAAGCTAAAAGACAAATCTAAACAGCTCCTTTTTACTGAGGTTAGTCAGCAGTATGTAGTTTTACCAGAGTTCAGGAAATATTACTGCTCAGAATAAAATCCTCTATAATTTTATTTATCGCGTCTGTTCTTTTTCTTCACTTCTCAAGAACGTGGAATGTGCGTTAAAATTGGCAACTAGCAAATGCGCGTCTGGTAGATGCGCTAAAATGTTTTCTAACTCTTTGTAGGTTACTTTCAGGTGTGACTCGAGGTATACGGAGAACGCTGTAATAGTTTCATATACAAACAGAGAGGGGGCTACACCCCCCCTTGTTGTTTATCTTCATGGGCTGCTATACCACCTTTCATGATGATGGCTACCTTTCCTGATAGCCTGCTTGCATGCTCTCGGCCTTGACAGAATACCTTATATTTTTATTACATTTGCATGCTGGGGATCTTGTTTAGTTTGCTGAAGGCACAAAGCAACAGGGGAGAATGAAGTCAAGGTGTCGTTTATGTCACTTAACTTATTTAAATGTTACCTGCACTTTCTAGGTATTATGAATCCAATCTTTATGTATGTAGGGTGGGAAATGGCTTGAATTGGCCCCGTGATTCGGGGCTTGTCTCTTTATTTCGATCCAGGAAGGTCTGCCGCACCTGTGACACCGAGGCACAGAGCTACCCTGGCTCGTGTCCTTTACCTCTCCAGGGACGCTGGACAATCGTGCAGACTGCACATGGGTCTTTGCGTCAGACCTCGCCTCATGAACAGAGGTCTTCAGGCCCCTCTGCCCTGAGAGGCAGCACGACCTGCTTTGGAGGCGGTGGAGTAGAGTTAGCTACTTCCACCCGGCGCAAGGATGGCTTCGCCACAGCTTCACTGCTTGTGGTCTGGTGAGGTGAAAGAGGCCGGTGTGATCGATCGCCCTGTTGTACCACATCGGCAAAGTTTGTGTGTAGAGTAAGAGAAAAATTGCTTCTCATTCATACGTATTCTTGTCTCTTTAAATGAAATTTTGTTTTCAATGTTGATATTTCTTTTCCTGTAGTCCATAACGGGCAAGACCTGGAGTAGTCATTGTGCTCCCCTTCGCAGTCAGCGCAGCGGAATGCTGCATCGCAGTTTCCATAGTCATGCTCCTTTGGAAATATTTCACGCAAGTTTTGCGGCCATGGCAGCTCGGCAGCCATAGCGAAATCTTTGGTATAGTAGAACCAACGTCCCGGGTTCTGAATGTAAGGGCGTACGGCAGTCTTTTTGTACCCCATTTCAATACAGTCAGGGAGTGTGCAACAAGTCAAGGTCAGTACCAGGCGCTTCGTAGGGTTTTTTATGAAATCTTTTCTTAGTTTGATTCTTCCTACTTCGACGGCATTTTGATCGACGAGACTGTCTAGCGCTTCCTCCTCGGCAAGATCGAGAAAATCAATTTCCGAGATCACATCGCGCCCTGTGTTTAGCGATCTGTGGGGGGTAGCGGATATACAAATGTCCCCGAATTGCCGAATGTTTGAAAGTTTAGGTATCAGAACTTTATCATGGATCTCAAGGAGCATGTCACTGCTTGTTAGCTTGGTCACCTTGTAACAGGGTCCAAGGTTTCTTACAGATGTTTCACAACTATGAATGAAGATATTTTGCTTGATGGTTTTCCTGGATCTTCGCTGCGGAAGACATGGTATTTCGGGAGGACGCCTTTTGTTTTCTGAGGAACTGTTTTATTGCGTCGGTCCACCCTCTTCACTGCTAAGAGGCAGCGCGCAGAGACGACGGACAAGAAAATAGACAGAGCAAGGCGCCAACTTCGAAATGAATTTTATTCGAAAAAAAAAACATCTTAAATATCCCTGTTCTGCACGTCAAGCGGCTGTACATCACATGGAAATGGTCAGTCAGCAATCCTGTCAATGAACTAAGGAAGCTTGGCCAGATCTGCGCATGGGCCCATAGAAGGCCTGAGTCACAAGTCAATACAGGCTGTAGCGTCCGGTACCAGTTTCGATATGCGGCATGTGCCATTGGCGTAGTATACAGCATTCCGCTCAAGTGCGGAAGAACATACATAGGCCAAACAGGCCGGCGCCTCAATAAGCGATTACGGGAGCATTTTCGTTCCCTCTCACGTTGGCCTGTCAGAAACTTAGCAGAGCATTGCAATTTATATCAAGGATGTCCGCCCCTCCTTGACACGGCGGTGGTGTTGTTCAGGCACCATGATAAATTGACCCGAGAGCTCGCCGAAGTGCTTTACATAAGGAAAGCAGGAGACTCATGCGTTAGCAGTACCACCTTAACTCTGCGTGATAAAGAATTCCCGTTTATTGACAGGATTTCTGACTGCCCATGACGTAATGTCCAACCGCTTGCCGTTCAGAAGAGCAATATTTAAAGATGTTTTTTCTGAATAAAAGTCAATTGATAGTTAACGCCTTGCTGTGCGTCTTTTCTTGTCCGTCGTCTCTGCGCGCTGCCTCGTAGCAATGAGTCCATACCAACTAGCCCAAGTAGCGGTTCTAACACAGTCCACCTTCTCTTGATACGCGATCGTCTCATGAAAGAGAAGGAGCCATAGAATATGTATACTTTTTCGCTACGATGCCAGCCACCCACCATGGAGCCCAACAAGTGTACGGGGCAGAAACTTGCAACAAGCCCTGCCTATGCCAGCTGTATACACCAACTATAACCCAATATGATGAAATATAGGGTAGTTCGGCACACAAGGTTCATCCTAGCCGCTGCAAAAAAGGAAGGAGGAGACAGGAAAGTTGTGAGACAGACGATAGGAAAGTGAAAAATGAAGGGGAGAACATGAAAAACTGTCGATTTCGCTCGTTTGGGCCAGGCCGGAGTTGGAGTCAACAGGAAGCTGGGTCCAAAGTGATTTGTTGCCTTCGTCGAGATGCCTTAAAGGTCCAAATGCTTGCCATCGGCTCAACCACCAGGATCCCCTTTTCCCCAGACACGCCTGAGCCACGCATGGCTAACCGTGGATGCTGGGGTCCATAGTGGCGCACTGCTCACCATAATACCACTTCGGGGATGTCCCTGCGGATCCACGGGAACCCGAGGTGTTGCAACTCATCAAGATGCACGGCTGGTCTCGACGCGCGCTCACTCTTGGTCTCTCCCAACATTGTGTACACATGATGTCAAATAAGTCTGTCTGTCTGTCTGTCTGTCTGTCTGTCTGTCTGTCTGTCTGTCTGTCTGTCTGTCTGTCTGTCTGTCTGTCTGTCTGTCTGTCTGTCTGTCTGTCTGTCTGTCTGTCTGTCTGTCTGTCTGTCTGTCTGTCTGTCTGTCTGTCTGTCTGTCTGTCTGTCTGTCTGTCTGTCTGTCTGTCTGTCTGTCTGTCTGTCTGTCTGTCTGTCTGTCTGTCTGTCTGTCTGTCTGTCTGTCTGTCTGTCTGTCTGTCTGTCTGTCTGTCTGTCTGTCTGTCTGTCTGTCTGTCTGTCTGTCTGTCTGTCTGTCTGTCTGTCTGTCTGTCTGTCTGTCTGTCTGTCTGTCTGTCTGTCTGTCTGTCTGTCTGTCTGTCTGTCTGTCTGTCTGTCTGTCTGTCTGTCTGTCTGTCTGTCTGTCTGTCTGTCTGTCTGTCTGTCTGTCTGTCTGTCTGTCTGTCTGTCTGTCTGTCTGTCTGTCTGTCTGTCTGTCTGTCTGTCTGTCTGTCTGTCTGTCTGTCTGTCTGTCTGTCTGTCTGTCTGTCTGTCTGTCTGTCTGTCTGTCTGTCTGTCTGTCTGTCTGTCTGTCTGTCTGTCTGTCTGTCTGTCTGTCTGTCTGTCTGTCTGTCTGTCTGTCTGTCTGTCTGTCTGTCTGTCTGTCTGTCTGTCTGTCTGTCTGTCTGTCTGTCTGTCTGTCTGTCTGTCTGTCTGTCTGTCTGTCTGTCTGTCTGTCTGTCTGTCTGTCTGTCTGTCTGTCTGTCTGTCTGTCTGTCTGTCTGTCTGTCTGTCTGTCTGTCTGTCTGTCTGTCTGTCTGTCTGTCTGTCTGTCTGTCTGTCTGTCTGTCTGTCTGTCTGTCTGTCTGTCTGTCTGTCTGTCTGTCTGTCTGTCTGTCTGTCTGTCTGTCTGTCTGTCTGTCTGTCTGTCTGTCTGTCTGTCTGTCTGTCTGTCTGTCTGTCTGTCTGTCTGTCTGTCTGTCTGTCTGTCTGTCTGTCTGTCTGTCTGTCTGTCTGTCTGTCTGTCTGTCTGTCTGTCTGTCTGTCTGTCTGTCTGTCTGTCTGTCTGTCTGTCTGTCTGTCTGTCTGTCTGTCTGTCTGTCTGTCTGTCTGTCTGTCTGTCTGTCTGTCTGTCTGTCTGTCTGTCTGTCTGTCTGTCTGTCTGTCTGTCTGTCTGTCTGTCTGTCTGTCTGTCTGTCTGTCTGTCTGTCTGTCTGTCTGTCTGTCTGTCTGTCTGTCTGTCTGTCTGTCTGTCTGTCTGTCTGTCTGTCTGTCTGTCTGTCTGTCTGTCTGTCTGTCTGTCTGTCTGTCTGTCTGTCTGTCTGTCTGTCTGTCTGTCTGTCTGTCTGTCTGTCTGTCTGTCTGTCTGTCTGTCTGTCTGTCTGTCTGTCTGTCTGTCTGTCTGTCTGTCTGTCTGTCTGTCTGTCTGTCTGTCTGTCTGTCTGTCTGTCTGTCTGTCTGTCTGTCTGTCTGTCTGTCTGTCTGTCTGTCTGTCTGTCTGTCTGTCTGTCTGTCTGTCTGTCTGTCTGTCTGTCTGTCTGTCTGTCTGTCTGTCTGTCTGTCTGTCTGTCTGTCTGTCTGTCTGTCTGTCTGTCTGTCTGTCTGTCTGTCTGTCTGTCTGTCTGTCTGTCTGTCTGTCTGTCTGTCTGTCTGTCCGTCTGTCCGTCTGTCCGTCTGTCCGTCTGTCCGTCTGTCCGTCTGTCCGTCCGTCCGTCCGTCCGTCCGTCCGTCCGTCCGCCCGCCCGCCCGCCCGCCCGCCCGCCCGCCCCGCCCGCCCGTCCGTCCGTCCGTCCGTCCGTCCGTCCGTCCGTACGGCCTGAGCAGGCACCAAAAGAACACAGTAATTTTTTCTGCGCTGCACCACAGCTGATCTTCACGAGAGGGTGATGCATGCCAAACTTTCCTGCGGCGGCGCTGGAGGCGGTTTTTAGCAGTAAGTCAGCGAGCACGGGCCCATTTTTTCAAGTGTGGTTTTGTTGCTGTGTTTTGGTCGTGAACAAAAAGGTCTGCCATGTGCCTCTTGCTTCGCGCGCCTTGTTGACAAGATCAGGTTTTTGGGAAAGTTTTCTGCATCGGACTTTTCATGGACATTCGTATCAGAAACCTGTGAAGTTGGTTTATTGGTTTACTGAGGTTTAACGTCCTAAAGCAACAAAGGCTATGAGGGACGCCTTAGTGAAGGGCTCCGGAAATTTCAACCACCTGGGGTTCTTTAACATGGACTGACATCGCACAGCAGACGGGCGTCTAGAATTTCGCCTTCATCGCAATTCAGCTGCCGCGGCCGGGATCGAACGCGCATCTTTCGGGGCAGCAGCCGTTCGCCGTAACCACTAAGCCACCGCGGCGGGGCGCTTGTGAGGTGAAGCTGTGCATATAATTATTGTGCCTATGGTGTACTGTTGTCTGGTTGGGCTTAAAAACGTGAACGAAAGATTTGCCACGTGAGGTGATCTATACGCCTGCGTCATGCTTTGCGCGCCGTGGTAGCAAGGTCATGTTTCTCATTAAGTTTTTGCATCGACTTTTCATGTACGGGTACAGGTATGGGTACCTAAGACTTTCTGCAATTTTTAAAAATAGGCAAATTGAAATTTTGGCTGGTCTTTTTGGAAAATGTTATATTCTGTGTAAAGGAAAATAAGGAGCTCTAAAGATACTAAGCAACTCAATAATTAACAAAGATTAATTAAATAACTTTTTGATTATGGCAGATTGGAGGTTAATTGAAACTGCAACTATGAGATGCCGGTCAGTCAAAGCCATATCAGATTTTAAACAAAAAAAAAGCTAATTTCGTTGGCACTGCAGCCTTGGCAATTCTGGCGGTTTTCGACGCACAAAACCGAAACCTAGCAGACGCAGCGCGCCATTAGGGACGCCCACGAGTGACGCAGTCGGGACGTCACCGGTCGGACGAAGCCGTCCGGAGTCGGCCGTTGCCGCTCGCGAAATGCTCGTCTGGCGCAGCGTCATCGTTAGAGCGCCGCGGCTTATCGGCTGTCTGACTCTGTGCCTAACCCAGGGCTGTCGTCGTGGTATTTCATGTGACGCCGCCACATTTTTCTTCCTTTTAGTTTGCACTGTGTGAACGGTTGCTTGCAATTTGACCGGCAAGCTTGTTGCACAGGGGTTCTATACCTCAAGCAGGATCTAAATGTTTTCTTGAAATACGTTGAACAGCAAGTTATGGGTTCCTGCAACTTTTAAGAAGCTGTAATGGTTTTTCTCTCGCCATGAAGTTACTTGATGTGCATGCTTTTCTCTGACAAGATTTAGCGTGAAACCTTTCGATCACTGCACAAAAAATTACTCTTAAAATGCCGCTCTGCTTCAACGATAAATGAAAATAGGCATCGGAACGCTAAACAGAGCGAGGTTTTGAACACTAGTTTATTAACATGTAGTGTATCTTAAAGCCGACTATGCAGAAACAGACTCTGCAAATCAGTTTCCTTAACGTATGTTCTCGAAATGACCACCTTGCATTGCAATGCACACCATCAAGCGATCTGTTATTAAGTTTTTTTTTTTTTTTCACTTGTTGAGGGACGTGTTCAAGTGTCGTTTTGATTCCTTATTTTAGGTCGTCGAGGCTCGCCGGTTCCGATTCGTACACTTTGCACTTTATGTAACCCCACAAAAAAAATCTCTGTCTCTCCCGCAACCGAGAGTAGAGTAAGCATGAAATGTTTACGGGCATGACACATTGGTTGTAGTTGGTACTACTCAAAATCTTGAAATGCGTCTGGTGTTCAACACACCACACCACACTCTTCTTGTTGCGTCGAAGCGATCGCCTGCAATAGAGCGGGCTTAGTTATGCAGCCGCGAACCGTGGCGGCCTTGTCGATTTTGGGAGCGGCCGCATAATCATAACGTTGTCGGCAAGGGCGAGCAGTCTTCTGCTGTGGCGTATCACTCGCAAAGCGATCGCTCTCCGCAAGACATTTCATACCTCTCCTTTCATCAGGCTCCATTGCTCGGCTTAAGCAAGCAGCTGTGACAATGGTAGTATTGGAATGCAGGACGATGCAGAAGCGTACGCGGACACGACGGGACGCAGGCCTGACAAGAATGTATATGCAGCGCGTCTAAAGGCCAAGCGGCCGGTCTTTTACATGCGTGAGTGTGGGACCACAGCGCCATCCTTGGGGATGGCGCGGAAGCAGTTTTTCAGCCAAAAGCCCTTCTCGCCCTGGAGCTCCCCTCTTGCTCTCTTCTTGTCTCGTTAAATCTCGTACGCTGCCCGGATGTTCTCGTTTCAGTGCCCGGATGAGTGGAATTCAGTGCCCGGATGAGTGGAATTCAGTGCCCGGATGAGTGGAATTCAGAGCCCGGAGGTTGGCTCTCGGTCTCGGCCTGATGTCACCACACTGCCGACAACGGGAGCTAAAAGCATTTCATGCTCAAAAAATCGAGCGGGGACAAATCTGGCGAACGCGGTGGCCAGGCAATTGGTCCACGGCGCCCGATCCACTCTTCGAGGAAGGAGCTGTTAAGGAATTTCACAGCCCGGGACGCATAATGTGGAGGTGCTCCATCACGCTGAAACCACGTTGATCTCAGGGCGTTCAGCAG